>NC_092231.1:16718393-16820893 GCF_036320965.1 Panulirus ornatus | reverse complement strand
AGAAAAGAAGAGAGAATGTTGGGGTGAAGAGAGTGGTGAGAGTAAGTGAGCTTGGGAAGGAGACTTGTGTGAGGAAGTACCAGGAGAGACTGAGTACAGAATGGAAAAAGGTGAGAACAAAGGAGGTAAGGGGAGTGGGGGAGGAATGGGATGTATTTAGGGAAGCAATGATGGTCTGCACAAAAGATGCTTGTGGCATGAGAAGCGTGGGAGGTGGGCATATTAGAAAGGGCAGTGAGCGGTGGGATGAAGAAGTAAGATTATTAGTGAAAGAGAAGCGAGAGGCATTTGGACGATTTTTGCAGGGAAATAATGCAAATGAGTGGGAGATGTATAAAAGAAAGAGGCAGGAGGTCAAGAGAAAGGTGCAAGAGGTGAAAAAGAGGGCAAATGAGAGTTGGGGTGAAAGAGTATCATTAAATTTTAGGGAGAATAAAAAGATGTTTTGGAAGGAGGTAAATAAAAAGCGTAAGACATGGGAACCAATGGGAACATCAGTGAAGGGGGCTAATGGGAGGTGATAACAAGTAGTGGTGATGTGAGAAGGAGATGGAGTGAGTATTTTGAAGGTTTGTTGAATGTGTTTGATGATAAAGTGGCAGATATAGGGTGTTTTGGGCGAGGTGGTGTGCAAAGTGAGAGGGTTAGGGAAAATGATTTGGTAAACAGAGAAGAGGTAGTAAAAGCTTTGTGAAAGTTGAAAGCCGGCAAGGCAGCAGGTTTGGATGGTATTGCAGTGGAATTTATTAAAAAAGGGGGTGACTGTATTGTTGACTGGTTGGTAAGGTTATTTAATGTATGTATGACTCACGGTGAGGTGCCTGAGGATTGGCAGAATGCTTGCATAGTGCCATTGTACAAAGGCAAAGGGGACAAAGGTGAGTGCTCAAATTACAGAGGTATAAGTTTGTTGAGTATTCCTGGGAAATTATATGGGAGGGTATTGATTGAGAGGGTGAAGGCATCTACAGAGCATCAGATTGGGGAAGAGCAGTGTGGCTTCAGAAGTGGTAGAGGATGTGTGGATCAGGTGTTTGCTTTGAAGAATGTTTGTGAGAAATACTTAGAAAAGCAAATGGATTTGTATGTAGCATTTATGGATCTGGAGAAGGCATATGATAGAGTTGATAGAGATGCTCTGTGGAAGGTATTAAGAATATATGGTGTGGGAGGCAAGTTGTTAGAAGCAGTGAAAAGTTTTTATCGAGGATGTAAGGTATGTGTATGTGTAGGAAGAGAGGAAAGTGATTGGTTCTCAGTGAATGTAGGTTTGCGGCAGGGGTGTGTGATGTCTCCATGGTTGTTTAATTTGTTTATGGATGGGGTTGTTAGGGAGGTGAATGCAAGAGTTTTGGAAAGGGGGTCAAGTATGCAGTCTGTTGGGGATGAGAGAGCTTGGAAAGTGAGTCAGTTGTTGTTCGCTGATGATACAGCGCTGGTGGCTGATTCATGTGAGAAACTGCAGAAGCTGGTGACTGAGTTTGGTAAAGTGTGTGAAAGAAGAAAGTTGAGAGTAAATGTGAATAAGAGCAAGGTTATTAGGTACAGTAGGGTTGAGGGTCAAGTCAATTGGGAGGTAAGTTTGAATGGAGAAAAACTGGAGGAAGTGAAGTGTATTAGATATCTGGGAGTGGATCTGGCAGCGGATGGAACCATGGAAGCGGAAGTGAGTCATAGGGTGGGGGAGGGGGCAAAAATTCTGGGAGCGTTGAAGAATGTGTGGAAGTCGAGAACTTTATCTTGGAAAGCAAAAATGGGTATGTTTGAAGCTGCCTCACACCACATGTTGTCCTCAAGCTTCTCATTTCCGGCGCATCCGCCCTCCTGCGCGCAGCTCTGCCCGTGGCCCGTGCCTCGCAACCATGCAATGTTGTTGTGTATATATATATATATATATATATATATATATATATATAGATAGGCGGGCAAGGAATAGAGTGAATTGGATCGATGTGGTATACCGGGGTCGACGTGCTGTCAATGGATTGAACCAGGGCATGTGAAGCTTCTGGGGTAAACCATGGAAAGTTCTGTGGGGCCTGGATGTGGAAAGGGAGCTGTGGTTTCGGGCATTATTACATGACAGCTAGAGACTGAGTGTGAATGAATGGGGCCTTTGTCGTCTTTTCCTAGCGCTACCTCGCACACATGAAGGGGGAGGGGGATGTTATTCCATGTGTGGCGAGGTGGCGATGGGGATAAATAAAGGCAGACAGTATGAATTATGTACATGTGTATATACGTATATGTCTGTGTGTGTATATATATGAGTACATTGAGATGTATTGGTATGTATATTTGCGTGTGTGGACGTGTATGTATATACATGTGTATGTGGGTGGGTTGGGCCATTTCTTTCGTCTGTTTCATTGCGCTACCTCGCAAACGTGGGAGACAGTGACAAAGCAAATAAATATTGAAGGAATAGTGGTTCCAACAATGTTGTATGGTTGCGAGGCGTGGGCTATGGATAGAGTTGTGCGCAGGAGGGTGGATGTGCTGGAAATGAGATGTTTGAGGACAATATGTGGTGTGAGGTGGTTTGATCGATTAAATAATAATAGTGTAAGAGAGATGTGAGGTAATAAAAAGAGTGTGGTTGAGAGAGCAGAAGAGGGTGTTTTGAAATGGTTTGGTCACATGGAGAGAATGAGTGAGGAGAGATTGACAAAGAAGATATATGTGTCAGAGAAGGAGGGAATGAGGAGAAGTGGGAGACCAAATTGGAGGTGGAAGGATGGAGTGAAAAAAATCCTGAGTGATCGGGGCCTGAACATGCAGGAGGGTGAAAGGCGTGCAAGGAATAGAGTGAATTGGAACGATGTGGTATACTGGGGATGATGTGCAATCAATGGATTGAACCAGGGCATGTGAAGCATCTGGGGTAAACCATGTGGAAAGGGAGTTGTGGTTTCGGTGCATTATTAAATGACAGCTAGAGACTGAGTGTGAACGAATGTGGCCTTTATTGTCTTTTCCTAGTGCTACCGTGCACACATGAGGGGAGAGGGGGTTGTTATTTTATGTGTGGTGGGGTGGCGATGGGAATTAATAAGGGCAGGCAGTATGAATTATGTACATGTGTATATATGTATATGTTTGTTTGTGTATATATATGTATACCTTGAGATGTATAGGTACGTATATTTGCGTGTGTGGACGTGTATGTATATACATGTGTATGTGGGTGGGTTGGGCCATTCTTTCATCTGTTTCCTTGCGCTACTTCGCTAACGCGGGAGACAGTGATAAAGCAAAATAAATAAATATAAATATAAATAAAAAAAGATAGGCATTCATCATGATGAGCTAGTTCCCAAACCTCTTACATAACTGATCAAAAGATCTTAAAATGCACTGAAACATCTCTACTCATATTCAGTTACTGTGGTTGCAGAACTAAAATAGTAGGATTTTTATGGACAGGAATTTACAATATTAAAGAAGGCAAAAAGAAACTGTAAATCTGATGTGCTCATTTGAACTGTATGTTTAATCTACAAGTTGCAAAGAACATCTATGACGTAATTGTTTAATCTACAAGTTGTAAAGAGCATCTATGGTGTAATTTGTCTGATATACCTGATAGTTCCAGCTAGCATTGCTTCTTCTCCCTCCATGCCAACTATGCAAGTGTTTGTAGACCTTACTCTTAGAGGAAGAATGGTTATATGAAAAGGGAAAGACAAAAGAAGGAAGAGAATTCCAGAGCTTAGCTGGCTAGTCTTCACACAAAAGCTGTCGGAAGCAGCAGCCCAATGTATGCCTCAGTTCTAAACCTTAGGGATGGGGACACATGCAGACAATTCATGAGAAAAACGACCAAAATAATGCCTACTGAAGAGAAAGAGAGAGAGAGAGAGAGTAGCAAAATCGTTGCATACAGGAAGGGAGGGTTACAGAGAGAGAATATCAGGAGAATTAATAAGATGGATGGCATTTAGCAGAGTTAATAGAGAGGTGGAGGATAAGCCACCCTAGATGTGTGAGTAGTTTTCCATACTTGGACGAATAAAACCCCTGCAGATGTGAAACAGCTGCTCACAATAAAAATAATTCCATGGGATTTCCAAGAAAGAGGAGAGGATATGGTTATGACTATTGTGTTTATATTATTACAGGGTTGAATTTTGGTGTTCTGAAATTGAACAGAGGGACTAAATGATCCTTAGAAAGAGATATAGGGAAAAACTGCAATTTAACACTATTAAATTTTACATGCTTTCCCACTCCAAAATGCTGCATAGGTCTTGAGAGAGGAAATATGATCAGCACGAGATAGAGAATAAGTGTTAAAGGGAGAAGAGGAAAAGTGAATTGAACTGTGTTGTAAAAAGGAATCAACTGCATAAGTAAGAAGTAGAAGAGAGAATATCATTTATTATGAGAATAAAGATAGTGGGTGATAGGGCAGAACCCTGAGGAACCCTACTGTTGATAGGATAGGAGGAGGAAGTCACTCCATCAATGGCTACTACAAAGGAATGGCCTGATAGGAAACTATGCATTAAAAAATAGAGAAGCAGTGAAATCAAAGAAAGTGTGTTTAGAAAGCAAAGACTAATGCCACATCCTGTTGATTGCTTTGGAGATGTTGAGGGCTTCAACAAAAGTTTCACCAAAATCACTGAGAAACAAGGACCAGAGCCTACCAGTACTTTTAGCTGTGTGAAATCCATAAGTTATCTGAACAAAGGGATTTTCAGTGTTTGAGAAAGTGAGAGTTTCAAAGATTTTTGAGACAGCAGAAGTGAAAGCAGTGGAGCAATTACTGGAGGGAGAGTTTCAAAGATTTTGGAGACAGCAGAGGTGAAAGTGATGGAGCAAGGCATACTTCCAAGTGTAGAAGAAAGTCTGGGTTTTTAGACAGAGGCAAAATAGGTGAGCAAAGATTGTTGCTAGCTCAGAGGCACGCCCCCTAGGAACCTAAGAGGATATGCCATCTGAGCCATATGAATTGTCCACCTGGATCTGGAAGAATACTTGAAGACCCTGTGCAAGGAGAATGTAGGAGATGGCACAGGTTCAGAGGGGCAGAAGATTAGAATCAGAATCACCCAAAGTAGAGTCAGAATAAAACAAGGTACCAAAAAAGTAGCCTTCTCAGTTAGAGTTAGCAACAGACTGATCAGGTCAGAAAAGAGAAAAAGTTTAATTATTATTTTCTTTTATTTTTGCAGTTGGAGGCTCCAGTGATGGACGTCCAAAAGTAAATACACATCAAGGCTGGGCTTTAATAGAAATATAAATAGGTTAATGAAAAGCAAAAAGAAGAGGCAAGGAAATAAATAGGTTAATGAAAAGCAAAAAGAAGAGGCAAGGAAAAGTATTTTTTAACAAATATTGGAGGAAGAGAAAATCTCTCTCTTAAAAAGTGCATGGTCAGAGTTCTGCAGCTCTGAGGTGTAGTGAAATAAACGGTTATCAAAACGGCCCACTCTTATGATGCCCACAGCCACACAATAATCATTTCATACAGCAGCTTGCCAAGTACTTTGTGGTCTAGCAGTGGGTGCATACAAGCAGCCAGCTCTTGGGAGCAAAAACTGGAGTGATACATATAGGAGAGGGAAAGTGAATGAACATTGTGGCATAGGGCAAATAGGTCAAGTTTTGAAGCCAACCTCAACTCTGTCAAGTAAGGGGTTCGAACCATCCCAGGTGTGAAAGCAGTAGTTCATACAAGGATGGATCAGTCCTCTGTATAAAAGGAGCAACTGTTTGGAATGTTGGGTTTCCGAGATGGTGGATGTTACAGTGATACCAAGTGTGTTCAGTGAGTCAAGAGATGGGATTACAGAACCGTCAAAGGAGCAAGGAAGGTTGTGGGGAATTTTCAATGGTGAAATGCTGAGAAACTTACTTGGAAAAAGAGGCATTAAACTTAACCAGGTTTTATCTACCCCACTGACATATCTTGTTTACATGTGAATTTACTGAAGTAGTTGTGTCAAGACAAGATGCAGAATGATTGAGGAAGATGGGCATAATTGAAGGACGTGGATGAATGCAGTATTGAATTGTCAGCTTATCAGTGCATTCAGTTATTTGCAGAAAAAAAAGATTGTTGACAAAAGGAGGAAAATATAAGAGACAGGATAGAAACCTTGAGGGATACTGCGGTTGATGGAGAAAGAGGGAGAGGCTGATCCACCAATAACCGTGGGGAGAGATCAACTGGAGTGGAAGCTAGATAATAAAGGAGCAAGGCAAACAGAGGGAAGCCAAAAGAGTGGGCACTGAGAGATGAGACCTCAATGCCACATCCTGTCAAAAGCTTTGGATATATCAAGAGCAATTTCATAGGATTCCCAAATTCTTTCAGACATTTGTAAGATATGAAAGAATATCACCAGTGGATCTCACCTTAAGGAAGCCATACAGATGATCAAAGAAAAGATTGTGCAATTCAAATGTCTGAGGATATGGGAGATGAGGAGGGATTCAAAGACTCAAAATAGTACATGTCAAAGTAACAGGACGATAGAAGGAGGAGTTAGAACAGTCAGCCTTCTTAGGGATGGGATGTACTAATGTATACTTCCAAGAAGAGAGAAAAGTTGTGAGTTTTATACAGAATTGGAACATATGAACATGCAGAAGTGCATGTTTAGAGGCACACTTTCAGTACATGAGGATGGGTGCCATTAAGTCTATAAGCCTTGCTTGTGCTGAGGGAGAGAAGCCTTCTTTGGAAGGGTTGAAAGGAGATTATGGCAAGGTGAATAGGATTAGTAACAGGAGCTTCAGGGCAAAAAGGAACATTAGCATCATCCAAGGTAGAATTAGAGGAGAAACAAGAACCAAAGAGAGTTGCTGTGTCTGCAGGCATTACAGCTAGAGTACCATCAGAACAGAAAAGTAAAATAGAGCAATGGAAGTTGTTAGTGAGGCCTGTAGCCAAAGACCAAAAAGATCATCAGTGGATGTACAGAGGTTATCATATTTCCTTTTAATAAAGGGATGTTTTGCCTCTTGGATAACATACAAATGCTCCCTGACTTATGATGGTTCGAATTATGACTTTTTGACTTTACGATGTTGCAATAGCAATACACATTCAGTAGAAACCATACTTCGAATTTTGATCTTTTCCAGGGCTAGCAATAAATGGTACATTACTCTCTCATAATGCTGTGGCTAAGCTATGATGTTTAGTTGGTTAGATGTACAGCATTAAATGTATTTTCAACTTACCATGGGTTTACCAGAACGTAACCCAAACAGAAGTTGAGGAGCATCTGTACTTCCAATGATTACAGGCAGTGATTAATGCTGAATGTGGAATGGAGGACAAAAAGTTTCACTAAGCCTGATATGCCTGATCCCTTGCCTGAATGGCCTCAGAACAAGAAGAGGCCGTCTTGGAGGAAGAGGGGATAAACACTTCCATTTTCATAACAGTAGGCTCTACTATGCATTTGGCAGAGACAGAAGCAGTACTACATGAGACAATAATTTACCAAAAGAAAGTCAGAAAAGAATGATTGAAAGTGACCACAGTCAGCTTCGTTGAGGTTTTGGAGATGCTTTTGGTTTAGGACCAAAAAGATTCATCAACAGAAGAAGAGGTTAAGTCAGCACACTTTCTTTTTAATGAAAGAATTCTTAGCTCTTTGAAGAACAGCTTTGCAATGATTTCAATCAAAAATGAAAGCTGGGTGGGTTTCTGGGGAAGAGAAGAGTTTCACTGTTTGGTATGCACCATCTCTGATGTGACATGCATCAAAGTAGGAGCAACCAAACAACTGAGGAGGAAAAGACTTAGAGGACGATAGGATGTAAGCCTCCATCCCAGCTACAATAACCTCTGCTGTGTGTTCAGAACAAAACAAGACATGGCAACCTTAGAAGAAGTATCCATCCTTGGGGGGAGTCAATGAAGATGACCACTGAGCTCTCCCAAAGTGCTAAATTTAACATTTTCAGAGTGGGATAGAGGATGAGCATGCCCAACTGGAAGTAGTAGAAATCAAATTGTGGGCAAAGTACCGTAAGAGGTTAGAAATGGCATGTGTGTAGTGGGAGGATTCAGAGGTAAAAGTGATAAAGTGTGTTTGAAGAGTGGACATGATGACTGGGAACTCGGGTAGGGTGTCTGATTAATTGTTCCACATTGTTTCGGTGGGAAAAAGAAAAGGCTTCCGCTCCACTAAGACTGTCCCAGTTAGAACTCAACCAATCCTTGTGGTATGCAATTAAATCCCTCGCACAGAGGGTCTCTATGTATAAGAGATGTGATAAAAAAAATAAATTCTGACTAACTGCAAAAATGCACATTATTACTAATTCATCATTGCCTTCAACAAAGCTCTCTTATCCTATTGTTTTATCTTATAATATTTATATTGAGAAAAAAATTATACAGGATCATTAGCCTCACATTTCCATATCACAATCCTCGTGTTTTACTTACATTTCATATGTACCAGGGCAAAGGAAAGGGTGGAGTGCACATGCCCTATGTATCCCCTTAACTGGCCTCACCTTTGTATACAATAAATTTTCCAAAAATTAATTTGAAGGATATTACTTTTATATGATTTTCATGTTTAGGTATCCATGACATCAATAAGTAAGGTCGTACTTTCTTGATTTCCACTTTTTTCTATGAACACTTGTCTTGACATAAACCCAAGTTTGGATAATGTAGAAATTTTTAAAATATATTTTGCAAACGTTTATCATACCTGTTCCATGAATAGTAGTGAAATCCGCTCAAACATCTGGTTGCCATTGAGAGCTGTAACAGCCATATACAGGAAGAGGCCATCAAGCACAGCTGTGGGGATGTAGGCCAGTGGAAACGGTAAAAGAAAGATAGACAGCCCAATGAGGATATTGGAGAAAAGTCCAGTTAGTCGAGTCTCGCGCACTTTCACAATTCTGTTGAAATTCACATCCTGTCAGTTACATTGGTTCATGTGAAAATTCATATTTATGATTTTCTTTTAAATACATACATAGCACAGCTCTGTTGAAGACAATTATATCACCCTACCTTCAAGTTTCAGAAATGAGAGTACATATGATGAAACAATGGTGATAAAAAGAAACACTCCATGAGGATGCAAGAGATAGCCTCAGTGATCCCTGTTTGCAAGCCTGGGATTTGTATCACAAATTCATCATGCAAAACACTGGAGAAAGTTTGCTCTAAAGATGGAAATTCCTGTGATGTAATATATGGCAATATGATTTTTGAGGGAAAACTCATTACATCATCATTATATGCAGCATATAAGAATATGAAATTGATGAGAGGGATATATTATCTACTATGTTAGAGAGCAGCTTAGGAAGAGAATGTGCCTTGCTGTCCAGGAACAGACTTAACTACGTATACATTTTTCTTCTTTTTTTTTTCATACTATTCGCCATTTCCCGCGATAGCGAGGTAGCGTTGAGAACAGAGGACTGGGCCTTTCAGGGAATATCCTCACCTGGCCCCCTTCTCTGTTCCTTCTTTTGGAAAATTAAAAAAAAAAAAAAAAAGTGAATAAATCTATAAGAGTTTAGTTGAGGTATCCACTCATTGCCTTTCAACAGACTTTTCAGGTTAGCCTATCAAAAGTCAACTGGCCTTTCTCACTGCTGCCTCATTCTGTAAATCTGCAAATAAAAAGTGGTCATCTACACTTAAGTCCAGGACTTTATTTAGAGTACAATATCCTTATTTTACTGATGGAATTCCTATCGAATATGTCTTTTCCTAAAACAAACTCTTAGCAGAAGACAATATTGTATTACGAACACTATTTCAATTGCTCAAAGACAAACATATTAAGGTCTGGACAATGTATACACATCCTTTGCAAAAAAATGAAAAATAAATGTATAAAATAAAAACACTAAATCCGACTTACTGTTTATTTTCAGCTTTATGTTTAGGAACTCCAAGAGAATGTGAATTTCAAAACTGGTGTTGATCATTTTTAATTAAAACCTTTACATACAATTATGAATTTATAGGCATATCAACAAATTGTACAATAGATAATAATTGATGAAGCAAGAAAGAACAGAATCCCATAAAATTAAAAAAGTTATTAACTTCTGAGAAGTCCTGGAAAAAGGAACATAAATGATGTACTGACAGAGACAGGAATCTGTGAAAAACGGAAATAGCTGAAATATTATTTGATTTGGCCGAGGTGAAATCCCAGCTGAATGTGGAAAAACATCCCAACATCAGAAAGAACAAATAAACAAAGCTCTGAGCTGGGTAGTACCCAATCATTGTTGAAAATGTAGGTATGATTTTGGAAGACAAGGAAGGATTTGCAAAGAAACTGGAGTAAACAAGTCAGCTTGTAAACATGTGTCATGAAGATGTGGAAGTTATCTATTCAAAAATAATAAGAGGAATGGTTTTATGAAAAGTCAGAAAAAGGCTGAGAATAATGTAATCAAAAAAAGAGGTAATTAGAAGAATGATGGTGGGATGTCTGATCACTATCTTGTGGAGGCAAAGGTGAGGATTTATAGAGGTTGCATCTTCTAGAAACTGAAATATAAGAAGGGGAGGGTTTCCAGCCCCCACTCCTGCCCCCTTTATTCACTTTCTTCAACACGCAGGGAATACATGGATAATATTTTTTCTCCCCTATCCCTATCCCCTGTAATGTTTTCATTATACATAAATGATATACTTCATGATGTGATTTCAGGCTGCTTTTGAATGTTTATAGATAATGCAAAAAGTAAAAATGATCAGGTAAATTAAATGTTTCAATACAGATTTTCTTTGAAAAGGGAGATGCCCCACATGTGGGGAAAAAAAAAAGACTCTTTACAGAATATCTGTATCATACTTCATTGAACAATATGCCCCCAAAAGTAGCATACTTTCCTCCATATTGATTTTGGAAGGTACCAAACCGACAAATGGCAAGCCATAGTGTAGTGGCAAGGATTTTCATCATCTTTTTTATAACCGTATATAAACTTTTTTTTTGGAAGGTAGAATTTTTTTTCTATATACACCTAAACATATTGCACACTTTATGGTTTATTATACAAGTATGATTATATATATATTATTTTTATTATTTTTTTTTTTATGTTACTTTATCGCTGTCTCCCGCGTAGGGCAAATGAGAGTTGGGGTGAGAGAGTATCATTAAAATTTTAGGGAGAATAAAAAGATGTTCTGGAAGGAGGTAAATAAAGTGCGTAAGACAAGGGAGCAAATGGGAACTTCAGTGAAGGGCGCAAATGGGGAGGTGATAACAATTAGTGGTGATGTGAGAAGGAGATGGAGTGAGTATTTTGAAGGTCTGTTGAATGTGTTTGATGATAGAGTGGCAGATATAGGGTGTTTTGGTCGAGGTGGTGTGCAAAGTGAGAGGGTTAGGGAAAATGATTTGGTAAACAGAGAAGAGGTAGTAAAAGCTTTGCGGAAGATGAAAGCTGGCAAGGCAGCAGGTTTGGATGGTATTGCAGTGGAATTTATTAAAAAAGGGGGTGACTGTATCGTTGACTGATTGGTAAGGTTATTTAATGTATGTATGACTCATGGTGAGGTGCCTGAGGATTGGCGGAATGCATGCATAGTGCCATTGTACAAAGGCAAAGGGGATAAGAGTGAGTGCTCAAATTACAGAGGTATAAGTTTGTTGAGTATTCCTGGTAAATTATATGGGAGGGTATTGACTGAGAGGGTGAAGGCATGTACAGAGCATCAGATTGGGGAAGAGCAGTGTGGTTTCAGATGTGGTAGAGGATGTGTGGATCAGGTGTTTGCTTTGAAGAATGTATGTGAGAAATACTTAGAAAAGCAAATGGATTGGTATGTAGCATTTATGGATCTGGAGAAGGCATATGATAGAGTTGATAGAGATGCTCTGTGGAAGGTATTAAGAATATATGGTGTGGGAGGCAAGTTGTTAGAAGCAGTGAAAAGTTTTTATCGAGGATGTAAGGCATGTGTACGTGTAGGAAGAGAGGAAAGTGATTGGTTCTCAGTGAATGTAGGTTTGCGGCAGGGGTGTGTGATGTCTCCATGGTTGTTTAATTTGTTTATGGATGGGGTTGTTAGGGAGGTGAATGCAAAAGTTTTGGAAAGAGGGGCAAGTATGAAGTCTGTTGTGGATGAGAGAGCTTGGGAAGTGAGTCAGTTGTTGTTCGCTGATGATACAGCGCTGGTGGCTGATTCATGTGAGAAACTGCAGAAGCTGGTGACTGAGTTTGGTAAAGTGTGTGAAAGAAGAAAGTTAAGAGTAAATGTGAATAAGAGCAAGGTTATTAGGTACAGTAGGGTTGAGGGTCAAGTCAATTGGGAGGTAAGTTTGAATGGAGAAAAACTTGAGGAAGTAAAGTGTTTTAGATATCTGGGAGTGGATCTGTCAGCGGATGGAACCATGGAAGCGGAAGTGAATCATAGGGTGGGGGAGGGGGCGAAAATCCTGGGAGCCTTGAAGAATGTGTGGAAGTCGAGAACATTATCTCGGAAAGCAAAAATGGGTATGTTTGAAGGAATAGTGGTTCCAACAATGTTGTATGGTTGCGAGGCGTGGGCTATGGATAGAGTTGTGCGCAGGAGGGTGGATGTGCTGGAAATGAGATGTTTGAGGACAATGTGTGGTGTGAGGTGGTTTGATCAAGTAAGTAATGTAAGGGTAAGAGAGGTGTGGAAATAAAAAGAGCGTGGTTGAGAGAGCAGAAGAGGGTGTTTTGAAATGGTTTGAGCACATAGAGAGAATGAGTGAGGAAAGATTGACCAAGAGGATATATGTGTTGGAGGTGGAGGGAACGAGGAGAAGTGGGAGACCAAATTGGAGGTGGAAAGAGGGAGTGAAAAAGATTTTGTGTGATCGGGGCCTGAACATGCAGAAGGGTGAAAGGAGGGCAAGGAATAGAGTGAATTGGATGGATGTGGTATACCGGGGTTGACGTGCTGTCAGTGGATTGAATCAGGCCATGTGAAGCGTCTGGGGTAAACCATGGAAAGTTGTGTGGGGCCTGGATGTGGAAAGGGAGCTGTGGTTTCGGGCATTATTGCTTGACAGCTAGAGATTGAGTGTGAACAAATGGGGCCTTTGTTGTCTTTTCCTAGTGCTACCTCGCACACATGAGGGGGGAGGGGGATGGTATTCCATGTGTGGCGAGGTGGCGATGGGAATGAATAAAGGCAGACTGTGAATTGTGTGCATGGGTATATATGTATGTGTCTGTGTGTGTATATATATGTGTACATTGAGATGTATAGGTATGTATATTTGCGTGTGTGGACGTGTATGTACATACATTGTGTATGGGGGTGGGCTGGGCCATTTCTTTCACCTGTTTCCTTGCGCTACCTCGCATACGTGGGAGACAGCGACAAAGCAAAATAATAAAAATAAAATATATATACATTATCTCGGAAAGCAAAAATGGGTATGTTTGAAGGAATAGTGCTTCCAACAATGTTGTATGGTTGCGAGGCGTGGGCTATGGATAGAGTTGTGCGCAGGAGGGAGGATGTGCTGGAAACGAGATGTTTGAGGACAATGTGTGGTGTGAGGTGGTTTGATCAAGTAAGTAATGTAAGGGTAAGAGAGATGTGTGAAAATAAAAAGAGTGTGGTTGAGAGAGCAGAAGAGGGTGTTTTGAAATGGTTTGGGCACATGGAGAGAATGAGTGAGGAAAGATTGACAAAGAGGATATATGTGTCGGAGGTGGAGGGAACGAGAAGTGGGAGACCAAATTGGAGGTGGAAAGATGGAGTGAAAAAGATTTTGAGTGATCGGGGCCTGAACATGCAGGAGGGTGAAAGGCGGGCAAGGAATAGAGTGAATTGGATCGATGTGGTATACTGGGGTTGACTTGCTGTCAGTGGATTGAATCAGGGCATGTGAAGCGTCTGGGGTAAACCATGGAAAGTTGTGTGGGGCCTGGATGTGGAAAGGGAGCTGAGGTTTTGGGCATTATTGCATGACAGCTAGAGACTGAGTGTGAACGAATGGGGCCTTTGTTGTCTTTTCCTAGCGCTACCTCGCACACAAGAGGGGGGAGGGGGATGGTATTCCATGTGTAGCGAGGTGGCGATGGGAATGAATAAAGGCAGACAGCGTGAATTGTGTGAATGGGTATATATGTATGTGTTTCTGTGTGTATATATATGTGTACATTGAGATGTATAGGTATGTATATTTGCGTGTGTGGACGTGTATGTATATACATGTATATGGGGGTGGGTTGGGCCATTTCTTTCGTCTGTTTCCTTGCGCTACCTCGCAAACGCGGGAGACAGCAACAAAGCAAAATAAATATAAAAATATATATATATATATATTTTTTTTTCATACTATTCGCTATTTCCCGCGATAGCGAGGTAGCGTTAAGAACAGAGGACTGGGCCTTTGAGGGAATATCCTCACCTGGACCTCTTCTCTGTTACTTCTTTTGGAAAAAAAAAAAAAAACGAGAGGGGAGGATTTCCAGCCCCCTGCTCCCTTCCCTTTTAGTCGCCTTCTACGACACGCAGGGAATACGTGGGAAGTATTCTTTCTCCCCTATCCCCGGGGAATATATATATATATATATATATATAGTAAGTGAGTAAGAGTAAGTGAGCTTGGGAAGGAGACCTGTGTGGGGAAGTACCAGGAGAGACTGTGTACAGAATGGAAAAAGGTGAGAACAATGGAAGTAAGGGGAGTGGGGGAGGAATGGGATGTATTTAGGGAATCAGTGATGGATTGCGCAAAAGATGCTTGTGGCATGAGAAGAGTGGGAGGTGGGCTGTTTAGAAAGGGTAGTGAGTGGTGGGATGAAGAAGTAAGAGTATTAGTGAAAGAGAAGAGAGAGGCATTTGGACGATTTTTGCAGGGAAAAAATGCAATTGAGTGGGAGAAGTATAAAAGAAAGAGACAGGAGGTCAAGAGAAAGGTGCAAGAGGTGAAAGAAAGGGCAAATGAGAGTTGGGGTGAGAGACTATCAGTAAATTTTAGGGAGAATAAAAAGATGTTCTGGAAGGAGGTAAATAGGGTGCGTAAGACAAGGGAGCAAATGGGAACTTCAGTGAAGGGCGTAAATGGGGAGGTGATAACAAGTAGCGGTGATGTGAGAAGGAGATGGAATGAGTATTTTGAAGGTTTGTTGAATGTGTCTGATGACAGAGTGGCAGATATAGGGTGTTTTGGTCGAGGTGGTGTGCAAAGTGAGAGGGTTAGGGAAAATGATTTGGTAAACAGAGAAGAGGTAGTAAAAGCTTTGCGGAGATTGAAAGCCGGCAAGGCAGCAGGTTTGGATGGTATTGCAGTGGAATTTATTAAAAAAGGGGGTGACTGTATTGTTGACTGGTTGGTAAGGTTATTTAATGTATGTATGACTCATGGTGAGGTGCCTGAGGATTGGCGGAATGCGTGCATAGTGCCATTGTACAAAGGCAAAGGGGATAAGAGTGAGTGCTCAAATTACAGAGGTATAAGTTTGTTGAGTATTCCTGGTAAATTATATGGGAGGGTATTGATTGAGAGGGTGAAGGCATGTACAGAGCATCAGATTGGGGAAGAGCAGTGCGGTTTCAGAAGTGGTAGAGGATGTGTGGATCAGGTGTTTGCTTTGAAGAATGTATGTGAGAAATACTTAGAAAAGCAAATGGATTTGTATGTAGCATTTATGGATCTGGAGAAGGCATATGATAGACTTGATAGAGATGCTCTTTGGAAGGTATTAAGAATATATGGTGTGGGAGGCAAGTTGTTAGAAGCAGTGAAAAGTTTTTATCGAGGATGTAAGGCATGTGTACGTGTAGGAAGAGAGGAAAGTGATTGGTTCTCAGTGAATGTAGGTTTGCGGCAGGGGTGTGTGATGTCTCCATGGTTGTTTAATTTGTTTATGGATGGGGTTGTTAGGGAGGTAAATGCAAGAGTCCTGGAAAGAGGGGCAAGTATGAAGTCTGTTGGGGATGAGAGAGCTTGGGAAGTGAGTCAGTTGTTGTTCGCTGATGATACAGCGCTGGTGGCTGATTCATGTGAGAAACTGCAGAAGCTGGTGACTGAGTTTGGTAAAGTGTGTGGAAGAAGAAAGTTAAGAGTAAATGTGAATAAGAGCAAGGTTATTAGGTACAGTAGGGGTGAGGGTCAAGTCAATTGGGAGGTGAGTTTGAATGGAGAAAAACTGGAGGAAGTGAAGTGTTTTAGATATCTGGGAGTGGATCTGTCAGCGGATGGAACCATGGAAGCGGAAGTGGATCATAGGGTGGGGGAGGGGGCGAAAATTTTGGGAGCCTTGAAAAATGTGTGGAAGTCGAGAACATTATCTCGGAAAGCAAAAATGGGTATGTTTGAAGGAATAGTGGTACCAACAATGTTGTATGGTTGCGAGGCGTGGGCTATGGATAGAGATGTGCGCAGGAGGATGGATGTGCTGGAAATGAGATGTTTGAGGAAAATGTGTGGTGTGAGGTGGTTTGATCGAGTAAGTAACGTAAGGGTAAGAGAGATGTGTGGAAATAAAAAGAGCGTGGTTGAGAGAGCAGAAGAGGGTGTTTTGAAATGGTTTGGGCACATGGAGAGAATGAGTGAGGAGAGATTGACCAAGAGGATATATGTGTCGGAGGTGGAGGGAACGAGGAGAAGAGGGAGACCAAATTGGAGGTGGAAAGATGGAGTGAAAAAGATTTTGTGTGATCGGGGCCTGAACATGCAGGAGGGTGAAAGGAGGGCAAGGAATAGAGTGAATTGGAGCGATGTGGTATACAGGGGTTGACGTGCTGTCAGTGGATTGAATCAAGGCATGTGAAGCGTCTGGGGTAAACCATGGAAAGCTGTGTAGGTATGTATATTTGCGTGTGTGGACGTGTGTATGTACATGTGTATGGGGGGGGGGTTGGGCCATTTCTTTCGTCTGTTTCCTTGCGCTACCTCGCAAACGCGGGAGACAGCGACAAAGTATAAAAAAAAAAAAAAAAAAAAAAAAAATATATATATATATATATATATATATATATATATATATATATATATATATATATATATATATATATATATATATATATATGAGAGTTGGGGTGAGAGAGTATCATTAAATTTTAGGGAGAATAAAAAGATGTTCTGGAAGGAGGTAAATAAAGTGCGTAAGACAAGGGAGCAAATGGGAACTTCAGTGAAGGGCGCAAATGGGGAGGTGATAACAAGTAGTGGTGATGTGAGAAGGAGATGAAGTGAGTATTTTGAAGGTTTGTTGAATGTGTTTGATGATAGAGTGGCAGATATAGGGTGTTTTGGTCGAGGTGGTGTGCAAAGTGAGAGGGTTAGGGAAAATGATTTGGTAAACAGAGAAGAGGTAGTGAAAGCTGTGCGGAAGATGAAAGCCGGCAAGGCAGCAGGTTTGGATGGTATTGCAGTGGAATTTATTAAAAAAGGGGGTGACTGTGTAGTTGACTGGTTGGTAAGGTTATTTAATGTATGTATGACTCATGGTGAGGTGCCTGAGGATTGGCGGAATGCGTGCATAGTGCCATTGTACAAAGGCAAAGGGGATAAGAGTGAGTGCTCAAATTACAGAGGTATAAGTTTGTTGAGTATTCCTGGTAAATTATATGGGAGGGTATTGACTGAGAGGGTGAAGGCATGTACAGAGCATCAGAATGGGGAAGAGCAGTGTGGTTTCAGAAGTGGTAAAGGATGTGTGGATCAGGTGTTTGCTTTGAAGAATGTATGTGAGAAATACTTAGAAAAGCAAATGGATTTGTATGTAGCATTTATGGATCTGGAGAAGGCATATGATAGAGTTGATAGAGATGCTCTGTGGAAGGTATTAAGAATATATAGTGTGGGAGGAAAGTTGTTAGAAGCAGTGAAAAGTTTTTATCGAGGATGTAAGGCATGTGTACGGGTAGGAAGAGAGGAAAGTGATTGGTTCTCAGTGAATGTAGGTTTGCGGCAGGGGTGTGTGATGTCTCCGTGGTTGTTTAATTTGTTTATGGATGGGGTTGTTAGGGAGGTAAATGCAAGAGTTTTGGAAAGAGGGGCAAGTATGAAGTCTGTTGGGGATGAGAGAGCTTGGGAAGTGAGTCAGTTGTTGTTCGCTGATGATACAGCGCTGGTGGCTGATTCATGTGAGAAACTGCAGAAGCTGGTGACTGAGTTTGGTAAAGTGTGTGGAAGAAGAAAGTTAAGAGTAAATGTGAATAAGAGCAAGGTTATTAGGTATAGTAGGGTTGAGGGTCAAGTCAATTGGGAGGTGAGTTTGAATGGAGAAAAACTGGAGGAAGTGAAGTGTTTTAGATATCTGGGAGTGGATCTGTCAGCGGATGGAACCATGGAAGCGGAAGTGGATCATAGGGTGGGGGAGGGGGCGAAAATTCTGGGGGCCTTGAAGAATGTGTGGAAGTCGAGAACATTATCTCGGAAAGTAAAAATGGGTATGTTTGAAGGAATAGGGGTTCCAACAATGTTGTATGGTTGCGAGGCGTACTGTTAACATATTTTCTTTAAATGTTTTACATATTATATGCATTTAATATGCATCAATTACATACTTATCACTTACAAAAAAAGGCATTATTTATATGAATTTATGAAAAATAAACCTTAATCTCTGATGAAATATATAATACAGAGTTTTTTCTTTAGCTCTAAAAACTGCTTATAGCTGTGACTGTTTGTCGCACTTTCTGACATGATGACCAGTTACACCTTCTTCCATGGTTTAGGAGAGATTGTCGTTCATTTTTTTCTTCTAGCTGTGTTGTTAGGTTCTTGGTGGCATCTATGGATAAGATTTGGAATCATACATCAGCTGGGAATTTAAACAATGGCATGAACATTTAGACTCATGATTGTAATTACCTATTTGTAATAAATGTGGAGAAAGTTTTATGCTCATGGGGCCCATCTCTTAAACATTCTCCACTATAATACAACCTCTCAGATATAAGTATACTCTCTGAATTAACCATGTTCTTAGTTAATCTGTTCCTTTTATCCAACACTCGTATGCTATAAATGCATTTCTTTATGTCCTTTTTCGATACGTTTCATACTTAACTTCATTTTATGTCTTCTGGTTGCTCAACTGCTACATCCCTATAAGAACTATTCTGTGTCCATATTGTTGATCTCTTTTAGAAACTTGGATTGTAATCAGGTCACCCTCTCAGTCTTCTCTCTTCCAAGGTGGGTGAATCTAAAGCTTTCAGCCTTTTCCTGTAACTTTGCTCACATAATGCTGGTAACATCTTTGTTGCCCTCCAGTGGACTTTCACTATGAGCTCTTTGTGTTTCTTTAGGTGCAATGACCAAATCTGAGAAGCCTAATTTAGTTGTAGCTTTATATAGGATATGAATGGCCTACTACATATTTCCTTTGGCATTATATTGAATATGAATGGCTTACTAAATATTTCCTTCATCGAAAACTTTAAAGATATTTTGATATTTGCCAATAGAGAGTTTGTCTACTTAACTATTCTCCTTTTATAGGACAATGGAGAGAGATATGAGATGATGTTGACTTTAGGCCTAAGTCCTTCTCATACATACTAAAGCATTATTTCCTGCATTATTAATGATAATTTCATTAAGGTTGTCATTTGCTTTTTTCAAACTCACTACTTTACTTTTGCTTGGCTAGAATTTTATCAACCATGTTTCGGACCAACTTTGGAGTCTGATTATGTCTCCTTGTAAGCTGATGCAATCATCCTCACTTTTTCACTTCCCTTATGACTTTTGCATCATCTGCAAACATATTCAGGTAGAATTCCATACCTTAAGGCATATCATTAACACAGATCAAGAAGGATAAGGGTCCAAGAACAGAATCCTGAGGCACTGATAGTCTTCTCAAACTATTTGAAAAAGGCTTTGCAAACGTGTGTCCTTTGTTTCCTTTCACTGAAATAATCTTATATCCATAGTAAGAGTTTCCCCCTAGAAACAGTCAGTCCACCCAGTTTTCCCTAAGAGGTTAGTTACACACGACTCCTTTCCCTAAAAGCATGCTGTCTTTCGCTAAGTAAATTTCTCCTAAACAGAAAGTCATCCACTTGCTTTCTAATGATCTTTCCCAAAACTTTAGACATTACATTTGTTAGAATGAAGAGTAGAAGTTAAAAAAAGATGCTACAAAACCATTTGAATGGAGCCATTAATGGAGTATGGACTTTAATGCAGATAAATGTCCTGTAATAGAATTTTGAGAATGTAGCATAAGACCTATTTACGAATATAAGATGTGGGAACAGATAAAGTGGAAAAAGAGCTGGGCACAATTATATATTCTCAAGTTATTACCAGAAGACCATATCACCAAGACAGCTACAAATATTTATAGATGATCGGCCGACATGAAGATATGGTACGTATACTGCAAGAAATATATGAAGTAGATAAAAGTACAGAGAACAGCCACCCTTCAGGTATCTACCTTAAACAAATCTAACTTAAGAGGAAAGACTTTAAGAACTAGACCTTCCAACCTTCATAATAAAAAGTTATATGATAGTACTGCTTAATTGTGTGAAAGGACCAGGAAAAGCATATAAAGTGCAATAGGTAACATAATATGTAATACCTGCAAAGAGGAGGGCAAGGGATCATAGCTATAGCTTGCATTAAACAAAGGGGAGAAAAAGTATGAGGAAATTCAGTTTCTCAGACACGAGTATTTGAAGAGTGGGATTCATTACCAGAAGATTTATGTGCTAAAAGCATTCATGATTTTAAAGAAAAATGCAATAAAGTAATAAAAGGCAGGACATTATGTGTATTGCTTAATCCTGCAGAACAAACACACACATCCTATGTCCTAATAGTAATCATAAGTAAGGCACATTTGATAACCACATAAAATACTTAAAAAATACCAGAAAAAAACTGGGTAATAGAGTACTTTTAAAGGCATACTACAGACATAAAGTCATTCAGAGAAAGGGTAGAAAAATTAAATTTTTATACATTCACACTATTATAAAAATCTCAGTAAGTGACATTACTGCATAATGAGAATCACCCAACATCGTGAAGGATTTCACTGAAAGCAACTGGTCAAAAAGCACAATAGATGGCAATGAAAAAAGGAAAAACAAAGAAAATGGAGATACCTAAGAAATGGTTGTCTTCACAAATACCCACCATTTCCAGGTCATACATGTAATCACATGCTTTTAAGAGTGACTTTATAATATATAAATATTAGACTTGGTGGAGTGAATTCAAGAGGGCTTATGACTGATGATGTATGTGGTAAAATCTATTTCACAACATTATAGATTTTCCAACATAAATCCTGTAATATTTTATTCTTGAATTTTTAGCTTAAGAATTAGCCGCAAAAGCCTGGAATATATATAAGAAAAAAAAATTGCTTTTAAAAACATGACTGCAAGATCTGAGATGAAGTAGCATTATTATATTAAGTTTCAGAAAGTGATGCTTTAGGTACCTGGCAGTGAACTCTGTAGCAGATGGAACCATGGGAGCTGAAGTGAATCATAACGTGGAAGAGAGGGGGGCTAAGTTTTTCAAGTGTAATGAGAAGTATCTGAAAGGAGAGGTCTGTATCCTTTAGGGCAGAGAAAGGTATGTTTGGAGGATCAGCACTCCCAACAGTGTTTTACAGATGTTAGTCTTGGGCCTTGAGAGTAAAAGAAAGGAAGGAGGCAGACATGTCAGGAGAGAAATGTCTAAGAATATGTGGAATGAGATGGGTTGATCACGTACGGAGTGACACCGTGGTAGTGAATACAGTCTGATTGAGAGAGCTGACAGGATGTGCTGAAATGGTTTGGTCATACGGAAAGGATGAGTGATGAAAGAGGATGAGAGGCATGCATGGGACAAAATGAACTGTATTCATGTGTATGGAGACAACATGCTACCACTGGGTTGAGGTAAACTATGGAATGATATATGGGACTTAGCTGTGGATGGTGGGATCTGATTTCAGTATATGACAGGTAGGGAATACTGAGTTTGTTGTTTGTTAGCCCCTGAAGCTACCTCAGTAAGGCAATGGAAGCAATCTGGTAAATATGAGTCACAGGGTGGGGGAGGGGGTGAAAGTTGTGGGAGCAATGAAGAATGTGTGGAAGGAGAGAACATTATCTCTGAGAGCAAAAATGGGGATGTTTGAGGGAATAGTAGTTCCAACAAAGTTATATGGTTTCAAGGCATGGGCTATAGATAGGGTTGTACGGAGGAGGGTGGATGTGTACATATTCATACTTGCCTTCATCCATTCCTGGCACCACCCCACCCCACAGGAAACAGCATTGCCACCCCCAGCGTCAGCAAGGTAGCACCACTCAGTCTCTAGCTGTCATGTGTAATACACTGAAACCACAGCTCCCTATCCACATCCAGGCCCCACAGACCTTTCCATGGTTTACCACAGATGTTTCACATGCCGTGGCTCAGTTCATTGACAGCACGTTGACACATTGTTCCAATTCATTCTGTTACTTGCACAACTCTTACCCTCCTGTATGCTCAGGTCCTGATTCTTCAAAATCTTTTTCATTCCAATCTTCCACCTCCAATTTGGTCTCCCGCTTCTCCTTGCTCCCTCCACCTCTGACACATATATCTCTCTGCCAACCTTTCCTCATTCATTCTCTCAATATGTCCAAACCATAACCATTTCAACACACCCTCTTCTGCTCTCAAACACACTCTTTTTATTACCACACATCTCTCTTACCATTTCATTATTCACTCAATCAAAACACCTCACACAACACATTGTCCTCAAAACCTTTATTTCCAACACATCCACCTTCCGCCACAACCATACAATATTGTTGGAACTACTAGTCCTTCAAACATGCCCATTTTTGCTCTCCAAGATAACATTCTTTTTTTCCACACATTCTTCATTGCCCCCAGAACTTTCACCCCCTCCTCCACCCTATGACTCACTTCCACTTCCATTGTTCCATTTGCTGCTAAGTCCACTCCCAGATATCTAAAACACTTCACGTCCTCCAATTTTTCCATATTCAAATTCACATCCTAACTAACTTGTCTCACTCGAATCAGCCACCAGTGTTGTATCATTGGCAAACAACAACTGACTCTTTTTAGGCCCTCTCACCCCCAACAAACTGCACACTTGCCCCTCTCCAAAACTCTTGCATTTGTCAGTCTTCCTGGCACTAACTCGCTTGTGCTGTTATTATTCATCATACTTAATTGCCGTTTCCCAGGTCAGAGGTAGCGCTGGGCAACAGACAAAAAAACGGGCCATCTACTCATATACGTATATATAAATGCCCATACATGTGCATATACATAACATACACATACATATATACACGTCCATATTCGTACTTGCTTGCCTTCTATTTCCAGTGCCACCCCGCCCCACAGGAAACATTATCACTATCCTGTTTCAGTAAGGTGGTGCCAGGAAAACAGACAAAAAAGGCTACATCCATCCAGTCTCCAGATGTTATGTGCAAAGCACCGAAACCCCAGGCCCCCATCCACATCCAGGCCCCACGTGTGTGTGTGTGTGTGTGTGTGTGTGTGTGTTTGTTTCATTGAATATGAATGCTAATTCAGCATTTACCAATTTCTTGCAGATGTTCTCAACTTGTCTGACAATTCTCTTATACTGTTCAGGTAGATTACCAAAAGGCTGGCCAAAGTTCATGGCAAGGATAGAACGAAGCTCAAGCAGAAACCAGTGGAGTAATTCTTCTCAGATACACAGTAACACAATGTTTCGTGACTTATGTCACATTCTTACACATGAGAATGTCTTGGGATATTCTAAATTAGTATGTAGTGTTGTACTGATGGGTGATGTCCAAAGTGTAAGTGCGAGTGCAACTTGTTTTCGTTTGGGGAGTTTGGTTTCTGACAGGTGCATGCCTGGTAGGTTGAAGTTTATGACCAAGTTGGAAGGTTGGCTGCTTAGTGCTTGCTGGGTTATTTCAGTGTGTATGTGTTTTGTCAATGTTATTTGTTGGTGGTTGGGGGGGATCTGAAGTGTAAGGCAGAGGTAAGCTTTTCATTTCTACTTGGGAGTCGGTTGTTAGTTATAGAGTTGTTACAGTGGGAGTGGTCTAGTGCAACTGCATAGAAAGGAATGCTGAACATGATGAAATGGGGATGTATTGGGAGGATCTTTGCATTATCTTGATGCTGTTTGGGATTGCTAGGCAGCCAGTTATTGTTCTGAGTGCATTATTTTGTGATTCAAACCTCTGTTATATATGCTTTTGAGAGTGGGGAAGACCAAGCAGGCGAGGAACAGTTTCAAGTGATGCAGGTGAATTTCTTTCATGCTTATTTGCCATTTCCCGCATTAAAGAAATAATGCCAGAATCAGACAAAGATGAGATCTCATTCACTCGTATCCATTCTCTAGTTGTAATGCAAATACACTGAAACCAGAGCTTCCTATCCACAATCAGACCCCACAGACTTTTCCGTGTTTTCTCCAGGAAGCTGTATATGCTCTGTGCAATGACAGCACATCATTCCAATTCACTCTATCCTGTGCACAACTTTCTCTCTCCTGCATGTTTATGCAGTGAATGATCAAACTGTTTCACTCCATCCTTCCATCTCCAATATGGTCACCCCTACTCCTTGTCCTATCCACTTCTGGCACATACACCCTCTTTGTAAACCTCTCCTCACTCATTCTCTCCATATCCAAACCATTTCAGCACACCTTCTTCAGGTCTTTCAACCATATTCTTATTACCACACCTATCTCTTCCTCTATCACTACATACTAAATCAACCCCCCCACACACTATGTGCTGTCCTCAAACATTTCAGTTCCAACACATTCACCATCCCCCATACATTTTCATATACAGCCCATGCTTTGCATCCACACAACATTGTTGGAACTACTATACTGTCAGACATACTCATTTTCATCCTCCCAAATAGTGACCTCTTTCCACACATTCCTCAGTGCTCTCAAAACCTTGCCCATCCTAGACTACCCTCTTGTATAGTTCCATTCACAGCCAAGTCCAATCTCAGGTACCTAAATCACATCACTTCCTCTAAGTTGTTTTCACCATTCAAATCACATCTAACTCACCTACTTCTCAGCACTGCTAAATCTATTAACCTTCTCCTAAACTCTGCAATTTCTGTTTAGATTTTCAAAATACATTTAATAAAGTTACTAGCAAAATCAAGCCACATGGTGTTGATGGGGGTTGTACTACAGTGGATAGGAAATTGGATGAATGGCAATAAACAAAAAGATGTGATTAATGGTCAAACCTCAGAATGATTAGATGTAACAAGTGGTGTACTACCAGGATCTGTCTTGGGAGTGGTTCTCTTTCTTATTGGCAATACTGATAATGGGCTACATTATATTTATATCAAAATTTGCGGATGATACTAAGCTGGGAAATAAATCTAGAGTAAACTTGAACACTTGAACACACACACACACTTATACTTAATCACCGTGTCCCATGTTAGCAAGGTAGCGCAAGGAAACAGATGAAAGAATGGCCCAACCCACCCACATACACATGGATATACATAAATGCCCACAAACGCACATATACATACATATACATTTCAACGTATGCATACATATACATTTCAACGTAGGCATACATATAAATACACAGACATATACATATATACACATGTACATATTCATACTTGCTGCCTTCATCCATTCCTGTCGCCACCCCGCCACACATGAAATAGCATCCTCCTCCTCCCCCCGTGAGGTAGTGCCAGGAAAAGACATAAAAGGCCACATTCGTTCACGCTCAGTTCTCTAGCTGTCATGTGTAATGCACCAAAACCACGGCTCCCTTTCCACATCCAGGCCCCACAAAACTTTCCATGGTTTACCCCAGACGCTTCACATGCCCTGGTCCAATCCACTGACAGCTCGTCCACCCCGGTATACCACATCGTTCCAATTCGCTCTATTCCTTGCACACCTTTCACCCTCCTGTATGTTCAGGCCCTGATATCTCAAAATCTTTTTCACTCCATCCGTCCACCTCCAATTTGGTCTCTCGCTTCTCCTCATTCCCTTTACCTCTGACACGCATATCCTCTTTGTCAATCTTTCCTCACTCATTCTCTCCATGTGACCAAACTATTTCAACACACCCTCTTCTGCTCTCTCCACCACACTCTTTTTATTACCACACATCTCTCGTACCCTTTTATTACTTAATCAAACCACCTAACACCACATATTGTCCTAAAACATTTCATTTTCAACAAATCCACCCTCCTCCACACAACTCTATCTATAGCCCATGCCTCACAACCATAACATTTTTGGAACCACTATTCCTTCAAACATGCCCGTTTACACATACACATTCCTTACATCCTTGGTAAAATCTTTTCACTGCTTCTAGCAAAGCAACTTACCTCCCACACCATATACTCTTAATACCTCCCATAAAGCATCTCTATCAATCTTATCATATGCCTTCTCCAGACCCATAAATGCTACATACAAATCCATCTGTTTTCTAAGTATTTCTCACATACATTCTTCAAAGCAAACACCTGATCCACACATCCTCTACCACTTCTGAAGCCACACTGCTCTTCTCAATCTGATGCTCTGTACATGCCTTTACCCTCTCAATCAATACCCTCCCATATAATTTCCCTGGAATATCAAAAAACTTATACCTCTGTAATTTGAACATTCATCTTTATCCCCTTTGCCTTTGTACAATGGCACTATGCATCCATTCCTCTAATCCTCAGGCACTTCACCATGAACCATACATACATTGAATATCCTTACCAACCAATCAACAACACAGTCACCCCCCTTTTTTAATAAATTCCACTACAATACCATCCAAACCCGCCACCTTGCCGGCTTTCATCTTCCGCAAAGCTTTCACTACCTCTTCTCTGTTTTTCAAACCATTCTCCCTGACTCTCTCACTTTGCACACCACCTTGACCAAAACACCCTTCATCTGCTACTCTCTCATCCATCACATTCAACAATCCTTCAAAATACTCACTCCAGCTCCTTCTCACTTCACCACTACTTGTTATTATATAAAAAAATGCAGCTGTAATGTAAATAATGTGCAAAGAACCCTGGGAAGGACAATAGTAATGTCGCTTGGGGAGGACAGACGCTTCACGCAGCCCTTATAGAGCTGTCGTCCACTGCTGTCTGACTCCAGGTGATTGTAAGGTGGAATTAAGTGATACTTATTGTATAAGGTGCTCTTCATGAAGATGCTGCTGTCTAATTGTCATAGAAAATGTGCTGGAATAAATATTGGTACTCAATGGTGGCTCGTTATCATCCGGGGTTTGCACCAACTGGTAACCCCTAGCCCCCCTTACATTTATGGTGGAGATGCAGGGCATATAACGGCATAAGGCACTACCAACCCAGCTTAGATATGCGCCTAAAATCATCTGGAGTTGGAAGCTAGTGGACGAGAGCAAAGGAGGACGCACTGCAGCATTGGTGGTCAGAAGGCATTGCTGAACTCGGCAGTGGACAAGAGCAAAAAAGGATGCATAGCTGTCTTAGCAGTCATAAGACACGGTTGAACTCTGCAGAATCTAGGACAGAGATGGGCATCACGCTATGTGCCCCAGGACCAGGGGCTTACGTGGGAATACCCAATCTGACCCCAGACCAGGGGCCTACGCGGGAATACCCCATCTGCCCCGGGACCAGGAGCCTACATGGGGAAACTTACGGAGGAGGACTTCTTACCACACTCTTGGTGGGTTCATTCCATTTTGTTCATATCAGTGATGGAGTGTGGATCAGAAGGGAATGCTACATCTCTGGAATCGCATGAGGTGGCCATAGTATCCGAAAGAGGAGCCACAGGATCCGGGGACTGAAAGAGGTAGTCCCACAGGGGCATTTCCATGCTACACTGACTCACAACCTACGTTAGGCATGTTCTCTGGTACTGAACGTGATTCGAGTGACTTGAATGCGGAGACCTGGATCAGGGTCGCCAAGTATACGTTTAGAGACGTTGGGCTACATAGGTCAAATGGCTGTATCTTATGTATGTAGGTTCCTTGAAGGGCCAGCCAAGCCTAGGGTCATGCGAAGGGAAGGGGGCTATGTTCAGAGGCCTATGGAAACATAGGGAGAACTCACAATTAGAGGAGCAAGTCTTGGCTGGACGGTGAAACATGCCAAGGAGAGGGGAGGTCAGACAGCTGGTCCTAACTCTGTTTCTATGCAAGGAAGCCATGAAAGCTATGCATGAGAAGATGGGACATCAAGGGACGGGGCGAACCACACAACTGTTAAAGTACCGGTGCTATTGGCCAGGCATGGACAAGGATGTGACCGAGCAATGCTGAAAGTGCCCTAGATGTATTGTGGCCAAAGCTGTGGTGCCAACAGTTCGGACACCAATGGCTTCACTAAAGATGGACTGACCTTTCCAGATGCTTACCCTGAATTTCACACTCTGGAAGCTTCCAGTGACGGGCACGAAAACATTCTAGTCATGACAGACGTCCTCTCTAAGTAAACCTGGGCTTTTGCAACACATGAAAAAAGGGCCACAACAGTGGCAAAGATCCTAGTGGAAGAGATATTCTATAAGTATGATGCACCACAGAGGCTTCACTTGGATCAGGGCCCACAATTCCAGAGTGCACTCACTAAAGAACTGGCTCGGCTTTGGGGAATCAAGATGTCCCAAACTCCTCCACATCACCCCACAGGGAATGGTCAGTGTGAGTGGTTTCACCAAACCTTGCATCAATTATTGTGAACACTGGAGACTAACATTCCTTCACCCCCTGATGCTCTTACTAATCCTATGCCCCTCCCTTTTATCTCTTTTTCAGACTGTCTGAAAAGAGCTTCTGTCTTTGTATATAAGCAAGGCTTATGGTCATGATGGCCTCCATCCCCTTGTACATGAGTTTGCCTCTGAACTTACACCAGCACTTGCTTATGTTGTTTCTGTTTAAAAAACAAAACTTTTCCTTCTCCGTGGAAGCATGCATTGATACATCCCATCCCTAGGAAAGGTGACCATTCTGACCCCTCAAACTATCGTCCTACTGCTTTGACATCTACCATTTCCAGTCTTTAAAATCCTTCCTCAACTCTCATATCCTTAGACACCTGGAAAATTGCAATCTTCTCTCAGATCACCAGCATGGTTTCCATAAGGCAAAATCCACTGGTGACATTCTTTCCAATCTTACTAATGCCTGGTCATCATCACTGAGAGATTTTGGGGTGTCATGTATAGTTGCCCTAACATATCCAAAGCTTTTGACAAGGAGTGACATCGGGGTCTCATCTCTAAACTTTTGGCTTTCCTTCCTCATTTTGCTCCTTCATATCTAGCCACCTCTCCAGTTGATCTATTTTTGTGGTTGTTGATGGATCAGCCTTCCCTTTTTCTCCATTAACAGCAGTGTTCCTCAAAATTCAGGCCTGTCCCCTACACTTTTTTCCTTTTTTCAACGATTTCCTCTCCTCCACAAATAATCCAATGCACCCATATGCTGATGACTCCAACACTGCATTCATCCACATCCTTCAAATCTGCCCCTTCTTCTCTCACTCGATCTGCATCTCGTCTTGAGAAAGCTTCATCAATACTCATACTAAAAGATCATCTGATGTTGATTAGCAATATTAATAAAATCATTCATCCAGTACTATGTTGTTAATGATAAACCGCATAATAAGAAACGATAATATGCTGGCCAGCAATGAATCTAATTTAGTCATCACTACCTGGAGGCCTAGCTGAAGCAACTGAAAATATATTATTAGTAATCAAAAAATTCTCAGCTAATATTAGCTATAAATTATCTTTCAGCTTTTTTTCATTGTCTAAGCAATAAATAGGTTGAATATGGATTTTTGTTCTACTGTTTTCTACATAAAACTGTAAGTTCTCTTTGCTAATATATATTCTACATCCCAGAAAGAAGAGTAATGTGGAAGATGAGGGAATGATTGGTGTACATGGGGTGATCAGTGCTGTAAATGGAAATGGTGAAGAGCTTGTAGATTTGCATGCTGAAAAAGAACTGGTGATTGGGAATACCTGCTTTAAAAAGAGATATATACATAAATATACGTATGTAAGTAGGAGAGATGGCCAGAGAGTGTTATTGGATTACGTGTTAATTGATAGGCGTGTGAAAGAGGGACTTTTTGGATGTTAATGTGCTGAGAGGTGCAACTAGAGGGATGTCTGATCAATATCTTGTGCAGGCAAAGGTGAAGATTTGTAGAGGTTTTCAGAAAAGAAGAGAGAATGTTGGGGTAAAGAGAGTGGTGAGAGTAAGTGAGCTTGGGAAGGAGACTGGTGTGAGGAAGTACCAGGAGAGACTGAGTGCAGAATGGAAAAAGGCAAGAGCAAAGGACGTAAGGGGAGTGGGGGAGGAATGGATGTATTTAGGGAAGCAGTGATAGCTTGCGCAAAAGATGCTTGTGGCATGAGAAGCATGGGAGGTGGGCAGATTAGAAAGGGTAGTGAGTGATGGGATGAAGAAGTAAGATTATTAGTGAAAGAGAAAAGAGAGGCATTTGGATGATTTTTGCAGGGAATCAATGCAAATGATTGGGAGATGTATAAAAGAAAGAGGCAGGAGGTCAGAGAAAGGTGCATTAGGTGAAAAAGGGGGCAAATGAGAGCTAGGGTGAGAGTGTATCATTAATTTTTAGGGAGAATAAAAAGATGTTTTGGAAGAAGGTAAATAAAGTGCATAAGACAAGAGAACAAATTGGAACATTGGTGAAGGGGACTAATGGGGAGGTAATAGCAAGTAGTGGTGATGTGAGAAGGAGTTGGAGTGAGTATTACGAAGGTTTGTTGAATGCGTTAGATGATAGAGAGGCAGATATAGGGTGTTTTGGTCGAGGTGGTATGTAAAGTGAGAGGGTTAGGGAGAATGATTTGGTAAACATAAAAGAGGCAGTGAAAGTTATGCGGAAGATGAAAGCTGGCAAGGCGGCGGGTTTGGATGGTATTGCAGTAGAATTTATTAAAAAAGGGGGTGACTGTGTTGCTGACTGGTTGGTAAGGATATTTGATGTAAGCATGGCTCATGGTGAAGTGCATGAGGATTGGCGGAATGCATGCATAGTGCCACTGTACAAAGGCAAAGGGGATAAAGGTGAGTGTTCAAATTACAAAGGTATAAGTTTGTTGAGTATTCCTGGGAAATAATATGGGAGGGTATTGATTGAGAGGGTGAAGGCATCTACAGAGCATCAGACTGGGGGAGAGCAGTGTGGCTTCAGAAGTGGTAGAGGATGTATGGATCAGGTGTTTGCTTTGAAGAATGTTTGTGAGAAATACTTAGAAAAACAAATGGATTTGTATGTAGCATTTATGGATCATGAGAAGGCATATGATAGAGTTGATAGAGATGCTCTGTGGAAGGTATTAAGAATATATGGTGTGGGAGGCAAGTTGCTAGAAGCAGTGAAAAGTTTTTATTTAAGATGTAAGGTACGTGTACGAGTAGGAAGAGAGGAAAGTGATTGGTTCTCAGTGAATGTCGTTTTGCAGCAGGGGTGTGTGATGTCTCCATGGTTGTTTAATTTGTTTATGGATGGGGTTGCTAGGGAGGGGAATGCAAGAATTTTGGAGAGAGGGGCAAGTATGCAGTCTGTTGTGGATGAGAGGGCTTGGGAAGGGAGTAAGTTGTTCGCTGATGATACAGCACTGGTGGTTGATTCGTGTGAGAAACTGCAGAAGCTGGTGACTGAGTTTGGTAAAGTGTGTGAAAGAAGAAAAAGAGTAAATGTGAATAAGGGCAAGGTTATTTAGGAACAGTAGGGTTGAGGGACAAGTCAACTGGGAGTTAAGTTTGAATGGAGAAAAACTGGAGGAAGTGAAGTGTTTTAGATATCTGGGAGTGGTTTTGGCAGCAGATGGAACCATGGAAGCAGAAGTGAGTCACAGGGTAGGGGAGGGGGTGAAAGTTCTGGGAGCGTTGAAAAGTGCGTGGAAGGCAAGAACATGATCTCAGAGAGCAAGAATGGGTTTGTCTGAAGGAATAGTGTTTCCAACAATGTTATCCGGTTGTGAGGCTTGGGCTATAGATAGGATTGTGCAGAGGAGGGTGGGTGTGTTGGAAATGAAATGTTTGAGGACAATATGTGGTGTGAGGTGGTTTGATTAAGTAATGAAAGGGTAAGAGAGATGTGTGGTAATAAAAAGAATGTGGCTGAGAGAGCAGAAGAGGGTGTTCTGAAATGGTTTAGTCACATGGAGAGAATGAGTGAGGAAAGTTTGACAAAGAGGATACGTGTGTCAGAGGTGGAGGGAACGAGGAGAAGTGGAAGACCAAATTGGAGGTGGAAGGAAGGGGTGAAAAAGATTTTGAGTGATCGGGGCCTGAACATGCAGGAGGGTGAAAGGCGTGCAAGGAATAGAGTGAATTCAATTGGAACGATGTGATATACCTGGGTCGACGTGCTGTCAATGGATTGAACCAGGGCATGTGAAGCGTCTGGGGTAAACCATGGAAAGTTTTGTGGGGCCTGGATGTGGAAAGGGAGCTGTGGTTTCGGTGCATTATACACGGCAGCTAGAGACTGAATGTGAACGAATGTGGCCTTTGTTGTCTTTCCCTAATGCTACCTCGCGCGTGTGCGGGGGTAGTGGATTGTCATTTAATGTGTGGCGGGGTGGCGACGAGAAGGAATAAAGGCAGCAAGTATAAATTGTGTATATATGTATGTCTGTGTATGTATATATATGTATACGTTGAAATGTATAGGTATGTATATGTGCGTGTGTGGACGTGTATGTATATACATGTGTATGTGGGTGGGTTGGGCCATTCTTCGTCTGTTTCCTTGCGCTATCTTGCTAACGCAAGCGACAAAGTATAATAAAATAAGAATAATAATATCCTACATTTGTACTTCCTCTTCAGCACTGAAAAGTAAAGTTAATCAGAGCATAATAAATCAACATAAGTAACGTGAACAGATGCCTGGAAAAGATGTGAATGATTATTTGCCTGTTGAATATAGCCACATGATGACCAACACTAGTGGGACTGTTGCATGGGAGTCAGTGCATAATTTAGCTAGAATTTTTATCGGTGCATTGGTAACTTGTCTGATGAAGCCTGATCATATACTGTGAGGGAGAGTTCTCCAAAACTCCTATACTGTGAGGGAGAGTTCTCCAAAACTCCTATCATCCAAAACAAATTAAGGAAAATGATTGTCTTACATTTCATATACATGTCCCTGTTCAACCCGCTCCTCGACATCAGCAAGGGAGCGGACGTGTAGTGGTGAATGTGGTAGACAAGCATGCATCCAAGGTAGCCCATAGATGGAGAGGAACCCGTTCATAAGAGCCACCACTAGGAGATCCAGATGGTAGGCTGGACCCTTCTTCAGCCTGGAGGGAAATGCATTAAATGTTTATATAATGGACAAAAAATGCGGTAAATGGAAATGTGTCACAGTTCAGGATTCTATGGCCATAACTGATCTTGATAAGATGAGCAAAACAGAAGATAATCAAATATAAAGATTACATGAATTTCTATGGGCATGGTACTGGGATTAAAATGTGAACATACGGACCAAACAGATGTGTATCTAGGTGGCTTGGTGCGACTGTAGGCAATAGTAATGATGGCTCATAGACTTACAATCACCCATTCTTTTTCAGCACATAACAAACTGTTCACCAATCCTTTTCACTTCACTGCATACCCCCACATCACCTAACTATACCCACACCCACTACTAATACTCGACCTCTTTGAAACAAAACTGCCAGCACACTTACTCAGCTGCTCCCATCTCTCGCAACCTGCCTTAATTTTCATCCCAAATCAGTCTGGAGTTCACTTGACTATGTACACATATGAATAACTCATAATGACTATGTTGGATGAGATGGTACGTAAACATGTCATTCACTCACCACCATGCATGAGGGATACGGGGTAAACCATAATTATATTCTTGTTGCTTATTCTTTCTGATGAGGTATGATAAAAACATTCAGTTAGAGGAAAAACACAGATTTAGTTTCTCACACGTGAGGAAGGAGCGAGTGTTAATTTCAGTGGACCTGCGTGACTAAAGGGCCGAGAGTTTTAAAGCTTCCTGGACAAACAAACAAATGTTCCCCTCGATAGTCTCTTGTGATCGCCTCAAGTTCCCTCTAGAAAATCAAGTCTACACAAGGGAAGGCGTGTTAGATTTCCACGGATAAACCAAAATAAGAGTAATTCCAAATTAAAAATCCTCTCATTTATTTTTTGGTCAGAAACCTGGAATTTGGATTTAACCTAATCCAAGACATGTTATGATAAATCAGAAGGCCCTCGTGTGTGTGTATCTCATGCTGTTCTCCCACAACCAAAGGCTATCATCAAGAGTTGTCATGATGATGAGACGCTGGGGGTGTTAGTTAGGTCACCAGAATTTACAAAATTACAAAACAATCTTTGACTGTTGACCATCTCCACTGGGGCGGCAGCTGCAAGACAAATGATCTCATCAAAATGTGAGATCGGAGAAGTCGGTCCAGTGAGATTTAGAGCATAACCCACGGACAGTGGTTAGTGTAGCGTAATCCTGTACTTTTACTAACATTGTCCCCATCATGAAAAAACGTGAAGGAATCTGAATAAAGAGCTTACGTAACCTCAGCAGAAATAACGTCCAAGGAAAGACTGGAAGAGTTTCCAGACTGACTGATCTTGCCTATCAGAAGGGAGACGTATATCATGGAAATCATCTATGAAATATTCTCCATATCTCAAACAGGAAAAGTATTAAAGAAAGGCTTCGAAGTCGAGCCCCTCACCCAAGACAGGTGGTTTAGTAAAACCTGAGGTATGAGTCAAGTACCATTTCAGATCCGGTAATTTGGCACGAATGTTGACGCTTCCACCATGGGACTAAAAGGGACTAAACCCTAGAAGCTAATAAGTTTGAGAACTTTCCCCAGATATACTGGAAGAAAGAAATTTGTCACTAACATGTCTAGTGCACAGTTAAGGCATCTACTGCTACTTCCCCTTGTTTGAACATCGGAGAAACATATGTTGCCAGGGATATCGATCTTGGTGGGGCATATCTGCCCCAAAAGCTGTCAACTCTAAGACCATATACACAATGACAGTGGATGTGGCCTTAAAGTTATCGTTAACACCTAAACAAAGTGTTCAAGTGGTAGGTGTATGTGGCTTGGCGTTGAAGGCCTTATTTACAGTGGCAGTTGATAAGCCTGACGACCAAAAACTAAACAAGTGAACAATTTCCTTACACGTGGGAATCATCTGGGGAAACAAACTTTTGTGCATTGTTTGGGAGATATTTTTTGAGAGCTTCGATAAAGGAAGGGATCTGTTGATTAGCAAGAGACTGCCACAGTATTGCCCATGAAAAACAAGACTCCCGCAAACTGGATAAGACATTCTGGGAGATAAAGACTGGTAGAATCCACGGTTCCTTTATGATGATACGAACAGACTTTTGCTAGACTTGCGTGACCTAAGGAGAGGAACCATCCATAAATCGAAACGTCCATTCAAACTATTAAGGAGACAGGGGCATCTGTAGTAAAGAGGCGTTTGGAGATCCCTCACATCTTCCCCCCCAAGATTCGGTAATCAAGACATTCTTTGGGTTAAACTCTCTATAGATCTCTGTCCTTGAATGTCGTCAATCTTCACATGAAGACGTATATCGAAGGCGGCAGGAATTCTCGTATGGCTTGCTATATTCGCAGGGTTATTCTGAGCCCTCCTGACATTTTTGGCATTTGTATGGCCTCTTAAGTGTCGGTCTGGTCACAATGTGTGCTTCTTTCAGAGACTACCACTCTTTGGAACAAATTCTAATGTGTAAATATATGCAAATAAACGTAAATGTATGTAAACTCCTTTCCCAAAGTCACATTTTTGGCTCGGTCTCGTTATGGCAGTGCAATGAGCTGCATAACAGTGCAGCTTTAAAAGGTATTATACCGGTAGTCGGGACACCTTGGGACTGGGACTGGACCGTTAGAAAACGTCCTAGTCTAAAGCATCGTTCCCTGGGAGACAGGGGACCCGACTGAGTGCACCAATCTGTCACAAGTAAATTCTGATGAGGAATCTAACAAAATGTTTCCTAGTCATTGATAAACCTGCCTCTCGAAAAGTATTCCAGACATATAACCCATGTCTCCCACATTCTTACTTCATTTCTAAGATTATACTGTACTAGAAAATCAACGAGGCAGTTTAGAGCTGTTGCAGTGGAGCTTGATTATTTTCGTAGAATAGACACTGTCTTTAAATGCCTATAGGACTATACACAACCCAGAGTGCATCACCCTGTACCGCTAAAATTAGTTTCTTTGATAAAGGCCAAAATCTTTATTCTGGGGTAAACAGGATGTTCCAGGGAGCTTCCTTCAAAGTTTAAATCCAAACATATATATATATATATATATATATATATATATATATATATATAGCCGTAAGGGCTAATAGGCGCTCCGTATACATGTCATCTTGAAATTATCCTTAAGTATTTAACAACACCAAACCAAGAATCATCCTTTTTTCAGATCGGAAAGAGGTGTCGATACCTTATTGTTTTACTGGTTCTTTGCTTCATATTTCCTGAGTTCAATTATTCTTATGTACAAGATATAGGATACGAATTTGTTTTAATCATTTGTACATACTTGAACTTACATCTTTGGACCATACATATCTTAATCTCTTTTTCTGACTGAAAACGTACGGACAAATAAACTATTACAAGGTGAATATTAATCCTGTTTTTCTTTAAATACACTCTATGAAACGTGATACTGATGATGAGATCAAGACAAATGAATATTTATGTACTTCCCCCCAGGGGTAATACTGTTGGCATAACTTGTGAATTGTATTTTACAGATATCATGTCAGCTGCTTCCAAGAAAGATGAAAAAAAATCTTTTGAAGACACTTGTGACAAGAAATAAACTGTCGACGTAGAAATCCAAACAAGATCAGTTTGAGTATTTATCGCAGGCCAATTATACCATTTCTGGTCACTGAGAACAATCTTATTGAGGACCAAACCCTGTTACGTTGAAGAACAATGTTGTGTATCTGTTAAAGTGTACTATGGGAGATTATGTGCTCATAATAGCTCCAATGGTCCCCAACAACGACGCAGTTCAGAAGAGAGACGTCCGATTTGCGAGATATTCGGGTACAACACCAACAATCTAAATTTAACTAGGGACCAAATGATAAATATAAGAATTCTATCAGGATCCGAGAATAGAGGGGAAAACTTCAAACACTAGTCAGTTTATATTAAGAATATGCACCCCTTAACTGAGTTAATACTTGGGGGTAACCTGTCTTTATATATGGACCATTAATTACACCAAGAAACGATAGTATTACCGTGCGGAATAATCTAAAAAGTCAAGAGGAAGACCTGGCATCGGTAATGAGTTCTCCCGTCCTACTTTGATCTGACAGATGGCAAGGTGTCGACCTCAGCGCCCCAGTGACGTCACCGTGGTTGATGCGTCTTATCAACATAACTCTGTACTTGATATTGTCAGAATTGTAGCCTTACATGTTGTTTTACTGATAACAGATGAAGTAATCCGAATCGTTGTGTTACACTGACCTGTACTGGATTGTACTTTGTGTTACGTTCGTGACCAAGGATGGAGAACATAGATTTGGTATTCAGTTATCCCAAGGAAGGAAGGAGGATAATAAGAAGGCTGAAACAAAAAAAAAAAGATACACTACAGATATGGTCTTATTCAGTAAAGTTTGAAAAATAACTGCTCCTTCAGTTTACGAAACGTGTAACATGTATAATCTCCTCCTGCTAGTTAAACCAACCATTACTGATAACTCACTTATTACATGGATTGTTGACCATGGCAGAGCCGATGTTTTGGTCCATGAAGAAGAGCATGGATAACGAAAATCCCAAACCCATAGTGGCGAAGACTGCCGGGACCGGCAGCGTCTCAAGTGGCGGCAGTTTGAACATGTCGTAGCTGTCGTCGTACCGGAAGTGTTCCACTGCCAGATGCAAAAACATTTCCATTACTATCATCTTAGTAATTAACATGTGACCAAAAAATAATGGACGTTATTAACTAATGTTTGTGAATTTTGAGTATGTGCAGTAGAAACTAAGTTACATTACTAGAAAAAATGCAAGAACTTGAACAGTAATATTAATTTGTCTAAAACTATGAAAACAAAGAAAATGAATAATTTTTTTCAAGCATACTCAAACTAAAAGAAATAAAATTTTCATAAACATAGAACAGGGATATGTGATAACGAAAAATACTGATACTAAAACGAAAAGTAAAATTCTAATCAAACCGATGCTGCTGCTGTACGGGCACAACATACACGGTGGTGGGGAGACACTGTATTGCCACTTATGATACCCTCACACTTAATCCATTAACACGCCAAACTGCTTATGCGGACATGGTATGACCAATATATCAAATGATAAATCTATCAACGTTGCACTTGGGATGTTGTGTAAATGTTTAACAATCTTGTTTTCAAACATTATATATATATATGTATATATATATATATATATATATATATATATATATATATATATATATATATATATATATATATATATATATATATATTTTTTTTTTTTTTTTTTTTTTTTCATACGATTCGCCATTTCCCGCACTTGCGAGGTAGCGCTAAGAACAGAGGACTGGGCCTTAGAGGGAAAATCCTCACCTGGCCCCCTTCTCTGTTCCTTCTTTTGGAAAATTAAAAAAAAATATATATATATATATATATCACAGACAGTTTGACGTGCATGATATAAAGAATATAAGTGTGGGCAAGTGATAGTTGGGCCTGAGCAGCAGCAATAACAGTGGTGTGAGTGTGGAAGACGGACGTGGATACAGCTGTAATAACTCTCCCAGAGAGGTACCAGCTAGGGAGGGCTTGAACACTTACTCTCATTTTTAACTGAAATGGACAAAACAAGAAACAAATAATAAATACAGCGAAATATTAATCATGTTAGGGGAAAACAGAGAACATGTGTACAGTCGTACAACCCTTGGGTATCAAGGCCTGGCTGGTGTTTTGGACAGGCACGTCCAGCACCAGGCCATCATACATAAGGTTCGTATCATCCTGCTGAAAATACGTGCCGTGCTTAAGGGGGTTGGTGAAGCAAGCAACAATGGATGTATATTCTATCTGCCTCTGCGGGAACAATGTAGACACTATGGTTGTGGGTGAATCAGACTACAAAATAAACTTAACAGTACATGGATGTTTGGCATATGCCGTGCTAGTTGTACCATACACTGGAAGTTGTACCATACACACAGGATATAATATAACATAAAATCATCATTCACACCCTGACCACCACAGTGCCTTACATTTTCAACATCTCGGCACTACTTCTAAGCAATGTTGCTAGTGTTGACAAAAACAAATATGTAAAGGTTAAGGCAAAAAGTGGATTTAAACAAAAAAAATGCAATTATTTACATTAATTTGGTAAACAAAGAACGTGGACAGCGAATAACATAGGCAGTTAACACACTGATTAAAACTCAATACTGGCAAATAATATATATAGACAACGGAAAAGCATTAGTGAACACAAGATACTTATCACTCATAACATTTGTCTCAATCTTATTGTGGTAAAGGCCACCGAGTTAAATAATGTTCCACTGACACTTCTGGGGTTGGAAAAAGAGGTCTGAGTATGGATGGGAAAAGGAACTTAATGTGCTCTTGAGCAACGTACACCGTCCGTTGCAATGCCATGCACTGAAGAAATATTCATTGATCAGAAAAGACCTTTTTATAAATTGAGAGAAACACTGGGACAGGTGTCTGGAAACTAGCAAGTTTAACATTATATATCTATATTTATCGAATCTTACTATATTTACTGTTTGAGATTATCTCAAATTTATATTCTAGACATTACTTCCCGTGAGATTATCTCAAATTTATATTACAAACATTATGTACTGTCAGATCATCTCAAATATATATTTCAAACATTATTCACTCTAAGATTATCTCAAATTTATATTCGACATTATTTACTGAGATTATCTCAAATCTATATTCTAGACATTATTTACTGTGAGATTATCTCAAATTTATATTCTAGACGTTATTTACCGTGATTATCTCAAATTTATATCCCAGTTATATAACATTAGCAATGAATCCATGAACAACAGTGTAGGAATAAGACATGCCGTTCCATCTCGACATGTGACTTAGCCACATGTAGAGACAATTTGCTCACGCAGGATCCAACATGGATTCATAGTTGGATCCAACATGGATTCATTGTCATTCAACTCCGTTAAAATGACCCTGTGATACGACGACGTGACCTTTGACCTCCGTCGTAAGCTTCAGGTCAAAAGCCGGATCATCATAGCAAGAGGGTGGTCGTGGTGGTACTGTAGTGCTCAGGCGGGTTAACAGTTCTTGTGATAAGCACACTCCTAAGCAACACAGTTACCTCCGAGGGTAACTGTCATCCCCCCATCCGGGAGTAACCAGTAACCGTCATCCCCCCGGGGTAACTGTCATCCCACGGGGTAACCGTTATCCCCCCCCCGGGGTTTAAGCGGTCAACAGAACACTTAGGCTGTCTTCAGGCTACTATAAGTTAGGTACTCACGCTTGACGTCGCGGAAGACATATGACCCAATAAAGGATAAGACAATAACTGCAACAGGCAATGCATAGTCAGCTAGGGCTTCGCGCTTGTTGGCGTTCAGGTACGGTCTGTGGGGGGGGAAAAAAAGACAGGAAGGTCACAGGTAAGATGATGGCAAGTGTCATAGGTCCTATGCCAGACAATGCATGAGACATGGGAGACTGAAATGATGGCAAGTGTCACTGGTCGGACAGCGCATGACCAGGGAGACTGAAATTGAAACATTGAATAATTAGTAACGTAAGACTAAAGAAAGGAATGAAGACCATATTCTAAAAGACAGAATTTCTCACTGAAACACAGTAGTAACGATGACATCACGAATCGTGTGTGTGTGTGTGTGTGTGTGTGTAACCGCAGTGCTAACGGGCCTTAAACACTAAATATTTCTTTACAGACCGTAACACAGAGAGATGATAACCATGGTCATCTGTTATAAACATAGCCATGTATAATAATCTTGGTTATGTTATAATCATAGTCATGTTATAATCACAGCCATGTAGAATAATCATAGTCGTGTGTTATAAAGCCATGTATAATAATCAGTCATGTGTTATAATCATAGTCATGTGTTATAACCACAGCCATGTATAATAATCATAGCCATCTGTTATAAGCATAGCCATGTATAATAATCATAGCCATCTGCTGTAAGCATAGCTATCTATCACAATCATAGCTACCCATCATAATCATAGCCATCTGCTATAATCATAACCATCTCTCCATTGATGGTTGTGTAATACCACCTCTTGACACAGTGAACGTACTTGTACTACTGTAAAATCCACTCTTTCCCGAAACCTCACATAACGGAAATATATAAGTCTGCCTTTAAGAAACTTGAAGTCCTATTCAGATGTCGATTCATATGCTAAGAGAACATGTGTAGGTGAAGAGAGGTCCAAACGCATTTGTCTTAGAAGTCAAAACAACAACTGAAGATCATAAAACTAAACAGAAAAGACGTGAAGGATCTAGTTTTGTAATTTTACGGGGAAACTGATAAATAAGAAAAAACACCATACTTTTCTACAGTATTAAAGGTGAATGATAGATGAAAATAAAATCACAATAAAATCTTATGATGATCAGGAGTTAAGTAACCTGACCCTTCCATAGCCTATCTCCTGCTTGACACTCCAACAGTGAGTCTTCTCCTGACACCCCAACATACCAGTCACTCCTGACACTCCAGTTCGTAGACTGTGAAGGTAGATGAGGCAGGCTGATGGTGGATAACCCGTAAACTGTGCAGTTACTCTTGTACTCAAAAAATCAAGCTGAATATTTCCAAAACAGGAAGTTAGAAAAATCTGTAAAATACCCGATTAGTGGATAAAAGTTGACAAGTGAAAACTTCATGTTGGCGTTAGTAAGAATGTCTGACCTGGGAACAAACTGAAAGGCAAAGAAAAATGATGAATGGAAGAATTTAAAAGATCAAGGAAGAAAACATGACTGAAGTAGGAGGCCGAATGGGGTGTCCATCTGGCGCGTTAACCTGCACAATGTGTTGTTTATGTTAGTCTTCAACTCCATATTTTCGGACGTAACGTTACTGTACGTTCTATGGTCGCTACATGTCTCTCTACCTGTATCAGTTTATGAATGAAAGAATCTAGATTTTCCGTAGATGTTTTATATATATATATATATATATATATATATATATATATATATATATATATATATATATATATATATATATACACACATATATCATGAGAGCTATGAAGACCAATGATAAAAAAATACAATCTATACTAATAAAGCAGTACGCGCGCGTGGAGCATAATGTATGCAAAATATACACAATTATGAATGAAATTATGTACAGAATGGTAAAACCATAGCGCCTATGTTATAGATCACTTAAGCTTGTCACCACGTACGGACACAACATCGATCCAACGTAACTTACGTCTTGTTAAAGTTGTAGAGCATGACCCCCAGCCAGAGTGTACCGAACATGAGCAGGAGGTACAGGATAGAGTTCTCCCTCTTGCAGGAGTCGTCCACAATGGTTAAGGTTGCGTTGGGGTCTCCACCTTGACTGCTGGATATGGTCAAATAGGGATCTGAATGGTTGCCTAACACGGTGTAAGAAGAGGGATTTCCGGTTGAATAGCTGGTGTAGTTGGTGTAGTTGGTGAAGTTGGCTGCGGTTTGACACGCTATGCTATAGTAGTTGGCCTCAAAATCTACCGAAAGGATGAAAAAAAAAAAAAAGATGAGGTAAGACAATCTTAAGTAAAAAAGTCATGCAGCAGCTGAAACACTTACATTTAGACGGTGTTGTCAGGCACTCAATCTCACTCGGTATTTCTTCACACAAGTCTCTTTTCCAAGCTCATCTACTCTCTTCTCACCGGTGTTGTTTCCTCTATTTCGAAAAGCTCTACAAATCTTCACCCTCGCCTCCACAAGACAATGATCATACATCCCACCACCTGCCCCTCTCAACACACATACATTCAAAAGTCTCTCTTTTACACGCCTATCAATCAATATGTAATCCAATTACTTCTGCTGTCCATCTCTGTTACTCACATACGCATACTTGTGCATACCTCTCCCTTTATAACAGGTATCCCCAGTCACCAGTCCCTTTTCAGCGCACAACTCCACAAGCTCTTCACCATTTCCATTCATTACACTGAATACCCTAAGCAATCCAATTATACCCTCAACTGCCACTTACTTTCGCATTCAAATCACCCATCACTAACACCCGATTTCTTTCAAAACTGCTGACACAATCATCTGCCCCTAAAACACTTGCCCCCTCATGATCTTTTTCCTTATGGCCAGGTGCACAAGCACCAATAATCACCCATCTCTCTCCATCCAATTTCAGTTTTTACCCACATCAATCTAGAATTTACTTCCTTACACTCAATCAAACACTACCACAACTCCTGCTCCAGAAGCCGTGCTACTCTTTCCTTAGCTCTTGTCCTCTCATCAACCCCTACCCTCACTCCTGAGACATTACTAAACAAGAAACATCCAGGTTTCTTTCCTCAAACATACTACCTATTTCTCCTTTCTCCTCATTTTCGTTACATTCACGCACACATTTAGACACTCTGTCTAGCTCCTTCTTATATCCTTGAGGGGGTGTTACTCCAGCCCCTACCCTGCCCCCTTTAAACGCCTTCTACGATACACAAGGAATACGGAGATAGAATTCTTTCTCCCTTACCCCCTATATATATATATATATATATATATATATATATATATATATATATATATATATATATATATATTAAAACATTCGTAATTTCCTGCGTTAGCGTGGTAGCGCCAAAACCAGGAGAAAATGGCCGTATCTGCTCACATCCATTCTCTAGCTGTCACATGTAATGCGTAGAGAGCACAGCCTCCTATCCAAAACCAAAACCCACAAATCTTTGCGTGGTTTCCCCGGCTGCTTCATATGCCTTGGTTCAGTACGCTGTCAGCAAGTCGCCCACTGTGTACCACATAGCTTCAGTTCACTCTATCCCATGCGCGCCTTTCAACCTCCTTCATATTCAAAACCAGAGCACTTAAAAACTCATTTACTTAATTCCTTCGTCTCCAATTCGATCTTCCCTTTCTCCTTGTCCCTTCTACTACTGACACATATACCCCGCTGTCAAACTCTCCTCTATTATTCTCTCCCTATGTCTAAACCATTTCAACTCATCCTCTTCAGCTCCCTCAACAATACTTTTGTTACCACGCCTCCATATTCTCTCATTGCATGATCGAACAACCCTCCTTACACTATTGTCCTCAAACATTTAATTTCCAACACATTCACCCTCTTCCGTATATTCTCTCTAATAACTAATGCCTCGCATCTATACATCACTGTCGAGATTACTTTACCTTCAAAAATATTACATTTCCCCTCCAGGTAGTGATCTCTCTACACATTCCTCAATGCTCCCAGAAACTTTGCCTCATCTACTCTATAAAAAACACTCCATATCATCAAGTTTTCTCCAATCTCTCTTTGCCCTGTTAAGCCTGCTTTTTATTCACATTTACTTTCAACTTTCTCCTTTCATATATTCACCCGAACTCAGACACCAACTTGTGTGCAGTTTCTCACTCGAATCTGCTGCCACCAGCGCCGTGTCATCAGCAAACAACTGACTCACCTCCCAGGTCACCCTACACTAAAAGACTGCACACACACACACACACACACACACACATATATATATATATATATATATATATATATATATATATATATATATATATATATATATATTTTCCCTGGGGATAGGGGAGAAAGAATACTTCCCACGTATTCCCTGCGTGTCGTAGAAGGCGACTAAAAGGGAAGGGAGCGGGGGGCTGGAAATCCTCCCCTCTCGTTTTTTTTTTTTTTTTTTTTAATTTTCCAAAAGAAGGAACAGAGAAGAGGGCCAGGTGAGGATATTCCCTCAAAGGCCCAGTCCTCTGTTCTTAACGCTACCTCGCTATCGCGGGAAATGGCGAATAGTATGAAAAAAAAATATATATATATATATATGAGAACAACGCTGGAGACTTACTCTTTCCGACAGCAGTGAAGGCATCATTGCAGAAGGCGATGGAGATGAAGAGGGCAAATATCTCCTCGGTGGAGCGTGTGGACCAGCGCATCAGACGCGAGACGTCGAACAGCGAGTACATCACCAGGAAGAAGCTGTTCCACAACCCCACTGCGCAGTACATCGCATAGAAGTTGAGTTTGAAGTCTTCACATATGTAGAATATAACTGGGGACAAAGAGAGAATGGTAGCGTTGACGTACATACCGAGACACACATGTAGGTCAGAAAGTTCGTTACACAATAGCATCCACTGAGACTAACTGCAATGTGGATCACACTGCTAAATGTTAAGGTCCTTCTCTGTGATGTCTTTACCTATGGGTTCTGATTTATAGCCTAAGACAAAGTCATCGAAGTTGGCAGAAAACGAGAGTATGATCGTTTAATCGGAGCCTTTGAGGTGTCTCGTGTATGCAGAGTTTATAAGAGAAATCCAGGAAAGATGGCAACACACGATCACCTCTATAAAACCCAAGTTTATATCTCATATTTTCTGTTGTTAGGTTCAGTTACTTTATCGATACCTTCAAATTTCACTTCCCTTCTCCCAGGGCCCCCAGAGGCCCGGTCCCCACGATTTTACGCCGTTATCCCCGTCCCCTTTGTGGGCCGGGGACCTGAAAGCTGCGTTCAGGTTTCTACGTCAGCTGGACGATACTGGCAGGGAACACTTCTTTAAGAGATGGAGCGCTGTTAAGAACCAGTGGCCATGACAAGAAGCTGGGGAAATCAGTAGTCAAGAGAGGATATCGTGAAGTACTAGTTTAGTCTAATGAAAGTGGACAGCTGGAATAAACTAATCAAGGAGACTGTTAGTTTACAATGGTTTAAGAGGCTATTTGATGGCATCCAAGATCCAGATGATGAATCACGAATGAAGAATTCTCTCCTCGTACTACACACACACACACACACACACACACACACACAAGGCATCTAATTCATTCATTCTAGGCAATTGAGAGTGCTATAAAGGCACTGTAAACCAAAGCAGGAGAAACAGATTAAACATTAACTAGAATTGAGTAGGCTTTACAATCTCGCTCCCAGACACCCTTTCCTTCCCAAACAGTAAGTAAACCATGGTGGACGGTGGACATTTATCTTGATATTTCCTATGTATATAATGAGGAAACTGAAGTTGTGGATTTCGAGAAAAAGATTAAACTAGTTGAAAGTACGAGGATGTTATGTAAGATTCTTAAAGCGGGATATCTTTTTTTATTATCTTTTTGGCTTTCTAAGTGAGACTGAGGAAGCCACTGGAGAGATAGGGAACATGGAAGCCGGAAGCTTTTCTGTCATGACTGTGGTAGAAATGATTACGATCAGAATACACAAGTTTGAGGAGAACGTCAAGAAATCTAAGTACATTACTGAGGGTCATGATTACTGCCAGAAAGCATTGGCTGAAGTCTATAAACTGAAAAATCACTGAAGTGGGGAATGACATCAAAATCATGAAATTTGAGGAAGCTTTTAGCCATGGCAGATGGCATATTAGAAGAACAGTCAGCGAGAGCGCCGAGGAGGACTCACTTTTGATGTAGATGGCTAACGGCGCAGTGGTGAGCTGGATGAGGAGGGGCTGCCCGGAGAAAAGGCCCCAGAAGACACCCCCGATGACCTGCCCGATGATGACCTTCTTCACATCTGCAAGGTGGTATAGGGGTTAGGGAGGGCCAGGCTGGTGTACCACACAGATGGGTGAGGGCCAGGCTGGTGTACCACACAGGTGGGTGAGGGCCAGGCTGGTGTACCACACAGGTGGGTGAGGGCCGGGTTGGTGTACCACACAGGTGGGTGAGGGCCAGGTTGGTGTACCTCACATGTGGGTGAGGGTCAGGCTGGTGTACCACACAGGTGGGTGAGGGCCAGGCTGGTGTACCACACAGGTGGGTGAGGGCCAGGCTGGTGTACCACACAGGTGGATGAGGGCCAGGCTGGTGTACCACACAGGTGGGTGAGGGCCAGGTTGGTGTACCTCACATGTGGGTGAGGGTCAAGCTGGTGTACCACACAGGTGGGTGAGGGTCAGGATAATGTACCACACATGTGGGTGAGGGCCAGGCTGGTGTACCACACATGTGGGTGGGGGCCAGGCTGATGTACCATACATGTGGGTGGGGGCCAGGGTAGTGTACCACACGAGGGTGAGGGCCAGGCTGGTGTACCACACATGTGGGTAAGGGCCAGGCTGGTGTACCACACAGGTGGGTGAGGACCAGGCTGGTGTACCACACAGGTGGGTATAGCACAGGGCGGTGTACCTCTGGTGGAATTTTGTGTTGTGTAAGTTATGCATATAAGATTATGTGTGGTAATGTACAGGGGCGTAAATATACAGAAAGGGAATATAATTGATCTGACATAGGACAGGAAAATTTACATGTAACAAATTAAACAAATTTAGGAGATTCCATCTCTCTCTCTCTCTCTCTCTCTCTCTCTCTCTCTCTCTATATATATATATATATATATATATATATATATATATATATTTATATTATATATACGTTGGTTCATCAAGATCAGTACACTGATACTCGTATCAAATTACTGTGGAGGAGCCAGATTGAATGCAACCATCATCCTACTCCCAACCAGCTGGTGTGAGTGCGTTCCTAAAGCCAATGTTTACTTTGAGAATGAAGTCAAGAGTTCTGACTGGAAGAACAAACAAAGTGAGAATACTGGTCAGTATGCTGGTGCTGGGCAGATCTGTTCTTACACTGAGGATGACCGAGTCTCCTGCTAGAAGGGAGGCGACCCTGTTAAAGAAGAAGGTCTTGAGGAGAGAGAGAGAGAGAGAGAGAGCGCATCTTTTCTTAACTGTAGACCTGCCACAGCCGCCATGGGAGCTAGCTACCAAAACTAGGAATCTAATATTTTCCATCATATATGATTCATACAGTCGTATATATACAGATATCACAGTAACTATGAGAAACACATGTGTTCTTACATTATTTCTTTAGTGCTATGACTTTGGTATGATATCAGGAAGGATAAGTCAACTTGAAAAAATTGGATATCCAATAATGTTTCTTTCAGTACGAGTCATTTCTGCAGCTATCCTATGATCACATGGCTCATCACGATCCGTAAGACACCGGGTAAGGTATCGCCTACGTAACACATTGTTGGGGAGACGACAATCAGTTGAGGTAAATGTGACCCTGGACCTACCTATTTTGCCGTGCGTGTTGTGGTCGTTGAGGACCCCGAAGGCGATGGCGGGCAGTATACAGGCGAAGTAGAGGAAGAACGTCGTGGAGACGACCTTCTGCACCGTCTTGTGGCCGACGACACCGTCCTTGTAGTCGGAGATGTAGTGTGGTATGCGGCGTTCCAGGTCCTCTCGCAAACCCCGCGCAAACGAGCACCGTTTCTCTTGCTGTAGGGAAGGCATATGGAATTCGATTACTCGTGCCACTGTAACGTTTACTGCCTACTGCAATATGGAATACATTCCTGTCCCGGTATCACCTAAAAGCATAATTACTGATCCTCTAATTGTACAATAGATAAATGTGGTCAGCAAGTGCAAACATAGTCTCCCTGCCCCGCAGACCTGGAATAAGTTCATGATAAACTGGAGCGGAGGTTGGTAAGGCTGTTTGCCAGCTTAGCCGATCCACAGGAGGGGAGGGAGATCCACGTAAAAATGAATAGATGTTGATTAACTCGAGTTCCGTGAGCGTATATATGCGTGTGTCTCAGTGGAGTGTTTGTGTGTTCATACATGTGACTGGGTGAAATATATGTGCTCATGTGTGTTTACATAGTGCATGAGCGTTCATTAGTGTGTGTGATTACCCACTTGTGAATGGTGGATGTTTGACACTCGTGGAACTTTGTCTCTTAAATATATATATATATATATATATATTTTTTTTTTTTTTTTTTTATACTTTGTCGCTGTCTCCCGCGTTTGCGAGGTAGCGCAAGGAAACAGACGAAAGAAATGGCCCAACCCCCCCCATACACATGTACATACACACGTCCACACACGGAAATATACATACCTACAGAGCTTTCCATGGTTTACCCCGGACGCTTCACATGCCCTGATTCAATCCACCGACAGCACGTCAACCCCTGTATACCACATCGCTCCAATTCACTCTATTCCTTGCAATCCTTTCACCCTCCTGCATGTTCAGGCCCCGATCACACAAAATCCTTTTCACTCCATCTTTCCACCTCCAATTTGGTCTCCCTCTTCTCCTCGTTCCCTCCACCTCCGACACATATATCCTCTTGGTCAATCTTTCCTCACTCATTCTCTCCATGTGCCCAAACCATTTCAAAACACCCTCTTCTGCTCTCTCAACCACGCTCTTTTTATTTCCACACATCTCTCTTACCCTTACGTTACTTACTCGATCAAACCACCTCACACCACACATTGTCCTCAAACATCTCATTTCCAGCACATCCAACCTCCTGCGCACAACTCTATCCATAGCCCACGCCTCGCAACCATACAACATTGTTGGAACTACTATTCCTTCAAACATACCCATTTTTGCTTTCCGGGATAATGTTCTCGACTTCCACACATTTTTCAAGGCTCCCAAAATTTTTGCCCCCTCCCCCACCCTATGATCCACTTCCGCTTCCATGGTTCCATCCGCTGACAGATCCACTCCCAGATATCTAAAACACTTCACTTCCTCCAGTTTTTCACCATTCAAACTCACCTCCCAATTGACTTGACCCTCAACCCTACTGTACCTAATAACCTTGCTCTTATTCACATTTACTCTTAAATTTCTTCTTCCACACACTTTACCAAACTCCGTCACCAGCTTCTGCAGTTTCTCACATGAATCCGCCACCAGCGCTGTATCATCAGCGAACAACAACTGACTCACTTCCCAAGCTCTCTCATCCCCAACAGACTTCATACTTGCCCCTCTTTCCAAAACTCTTGCATTTACCTCCCTAACAACCCCATCCATAAACAAATTAAACAACCATGGAGACATCACACACCCCTGCCGCAAACCTACATTCACTGAGAACCAATCACTTTCCTCTCTTCCTACACGTACACATGCCTTACATCCTCGATAAAAACTTTTCACTGCTTCTAACATATATATATATATATATATATATATATATATATATATATATATATATATATATTCTCAGCATATCTTTAACACTGTACTCAGAGATAACCATAACATTATGACATGTAAATTTCTCTGATCTGCAAGATGGCCATCATAGCTTGGTCTTACGTGACATTACATCCCATCTTCATCGTCCTAACTTTGTTCAACTGAATTCCATTTATCATGAGGATGAACCGTAAACCCTGCTTCGGTATCCTTGTAGGTTGTTGTAATCCCAAAGGCTCCTTATTTGCAAGCTTAGATTCACCTACAACCATATTCGTACATGATCCAAGTCCTTTTGGCAAGTCATTTACATAGATCGGGAACAGCAGATGCCCCAAGATAAAGCCCAGCAGAACATCACTGGTTATTCTCACCCAGTTTGAAAAGCACCTCTGACATACGTCGCATGCCCAACTCTGTTTCGATCTTCCATCCATCGAAGTAGTTTCCGCTTATGTCCGCCTGAAAATCTAAAGCTTTTGTGTGTTTCCCCTTGTGCATCCCGTCAGGCGAGTGCTGGCAACTCAAACACACAACCTATCCAACCAACCGGCTGATGCTTTCTCCATCATGACGTCCCAAGTGATATACGATACATGGCATCTGCCCTCTGCACCCAGGCTGCCTCCCATGCAAGTAGTTTCTTCTGAGTAAATACTCATCCATTCGCCTTGCTACCTCCTCTTCCAGTATCATTACAGACAGTGGTTGTTGTCTGTAACACTGTCCTGCAGCTGAGTACGGCATCCCTATCGCCTTTCTCAGAAAGCAGGCGAAACGCTTCATTTCCCTCATCTCTTGGTACTGTGTCCTCTTCCTGTCAGTTCTTCAGTTTCCGCAGTGTAGACTTGTAGTGCTCCAGTCGGTGAACGTGTTCGTACTTATGTCGTTACTCGTACTCCAGCCTCTGCATTTCGTACTCATGATCATGTACAGTTGTATATACTACGATATTGCTCATGTAGGCAAACCACATGACATATCATGGAAGACTGGCTTCTCTTCCTTACGTAAATACATGCTTTTTCTTCATTCCTTGATCTTCTACGAAGAAATCTGTGAACAATATACGGTCATAAATCTAAATCTATAGTCAATTACAGAGTGTTGTGTTTTTCGAATATATATATATATATATATATATATATATATATATATATATATATATATATATATATATATATATATTTGATAATGGAGAAACTTTTTTATATTTTCCTACATTTCTTATCTTGGAGGGGAGGAGGGCAGTGAGACCACCACATCAACATAAGGTTGTGCATAACATCATTTGTGATGCACTGACACCAAACAGGGATTGTGAAGGTAAACAACTACACACTTCAGGTCTTAGTATCATTTTAGTGTTACAAACAAACAGTGAAGTGTTCTATTGTGTTTCAGTTACCATACTGAATCCCATACCTTAAAGATGAATTATGGAAAAGCATAAAACATCCCATAGGACCACTGGTGGAGGGATACAACCAGAGATCCTATTCTGTAAGTCTAGAATTACAGTAGCAAAGCAACGTGTGAAAGAGGAAGTCTCAAATTTGCACCAAAATAAGCTGCTGCTTTACGATGTGACCACTTAAAAAAAGTCCATGGAGCTGTACTCAATATTCGGCAAATCTGAAAACTGAAGCACAATCACTTGCACTGAGAAAATGTAAAACTGAGGTACTTGTACAAGTGAAGCCTGTACTGGTATCCACAGTCGTCCTCCTGGCTTTGTTCTTCCACCACCACCGTTCTGCTGTGGCGGTGCGTCACGTATAATCACACCGTTCGTGTACAAGTTGGAAGAGCCAGACACCATGAGGGCCAGGCATCACACGAGTATACAGATCTAGATCCTCCATAAGCCCACATGTATTTCGTCAAACAGTCATGATACTTCCCAGACCCTTTCCTTTATTCCATGTGGGGAGTTCTCAGGGCAATGTGTCCTCAAGTGAATATACATCTTCCTCCTTTATTGACATTTTTTGCTGCTGACAGATTTATGGAACAGTCCAGGAATTTCATTTGCCTGGTCTATATGTATATATATACACTTTACTGCATTAATATCTTGCTTTCTTATGTCCCTCATATCTGGCCGACTACTGTGCCGTCTGTACGTTTCCACTGCACACGTCTCCTTTCCTAATTCCTCTGATGTACTTTCAGTTGAATCAAAAGTCTCTTTCTTCTCCATGCACCCTCTCTCTCCATTACTCGCCACTGGCTCCCATCTTGCATTACAGACTTCCAGAGCACCTCTTGTCATGCATTCGCTCGCCGAACCTTCCTTGTCCCAGTCTGTATGTTCTTCAAGAGGTACGTCCTACCTCATATTTTCTCTCATTGTTTATATCAGTCTCTGACTCCTTGTGTTTGTCTCCCGCCGCACACATACTTGAGCTCGAGCACTTGGCTCTAAATTCATCAAGTGAAAGCATATAATCTTTTTTTATGTTAGCTTAGACGGCACGAGCAATTGGATGCCCCAATTACGTCAATCCATCAACACTTGAAGTAATAAAAGGGTTAGAGAGAAATATGGTAATACGAAAGAGCTCAAAAGGGTGTGCTGAAATAGTCTGAACATGAGGAGAAAATGAGGGAGGAGAGGTTGACAAAGAGGATATGTGTGTCAGAGGTGGAGGGAACGAGGAGAACTGGGATACCAAAATGGAAATGGAAGGATGGATTGAAAAATATTGCGAGTGGTCGGGGCCTGAACATGCGGGAAGGTGAAAGGCGTTTACAGGATAAAGTGAACTGGAACTATGGGCGATGAGCTATCAATGGACCAAACCAGGGCATGTGAAAAAATCGGAGGAAACCATGGAAAGGTCTGTGGGGCCTGGATGTGGATAGGGAGCTATGGTTTCGAAAGAGAGAGAAGAGGAGGAGGAGGGGGTTAGTGGAAGGGGAAGGAGGATATGAGGAGGAGGAAGTAAAAAGGAAGAAGCAGAAGTTCAGGATTCACTTAGGTTTAGGTCGAGCGAACCTGTATGTTACATAAGTTCAGGTAAAGTGATCCTGTATGAGTCACGTAAGTTTAAGGTAACTGAACCTGTATACAGTATACGATCTACACCACTTCATGCATAGTGAGTCTGGGGAAAGTGAACCTGCATGACTGAGTTTAAGGAAAATGAACCGGTATGACTCACATGAGTTAGGGAAAGTGAACCTGTATGACTCACATAAGCTCATGTAAAGTAAACCAGCACGACTCACATATTCGAACTCGTCGACCCTCTCGTGGTTCATCTCGATGCGCTTGTCGTTGCTGATCTGCTGTTCCTCAGCCAGCTCCTGCGAGTGCTTGATGATGAGCCGCTTGAAGTCCTCCTCGTTGGTGGCCTCCAGCAGTCGCTGACGGAAGTCCATGTCGGCGAAGATGGTGGCGAAGGTGCGGCCCGTCTCCAGAGAGTTCTTGGTGCCTTTCTGCAAGACGGAGGAAACCAAAGTTAGTCAACACTTCAAGCAGCTCTGTTTGGGAGGGAGGGGTTACTATTACGAGAGAAACATAAAGTTTCGAGAGAGGAATGATGGATGATGCCATACTAACGAAGGGAAGAGGTCGAGGTACCAGTTGACCTCACTGGTGTATATATATATATATAGGGAATACGTGGGAAGTATTCTTAATCCCCTATCCCCAGGTATATATATATATATATATATATATATATATATATATATATATATATATATATATATATATATATACGGATGTCATGATGACCATATATCAGGTCACGATGAAACTCATTGGGACTTGTTCTCATTATCAACTTAATGAATTATTCTCCACGTCGAGGAGAGGACATACAGAAGAATGGACAGATGAGGGGGGTCGGAACACGGCTGCACGACGGACGGGATTACGTGACAGACGGATGGGGTCAGCAGATGGATGGATGATAGACGAACGGCCAATGGACGGACGAGGTTGGACGGGATCGAGCAATGGACGGATGGGGCCGGACGATAAAAGTGCGTGGTAGGATAATGGACGGATGATAAATGGACGGGATCGTATAATGGACGGATGATGGATGGACGGGACTATGGATAATGGACGGATGATGGATGGACGGGGCCATGGATAATGAACGGATGATGGATGGACGGGGCCATGGATAATGAACGGATGATGGATGGACGGGGCTATGGATAATGGACGCATGATGGATGGACGGGGCCTTGGATAATGGACGGATGATGGATGGACGGGGCCATGGATAATGAACGGAAGATGGATGGACGGGGTCATGGATAATGAACGGATGATGGATGGACGGGGCTATGGATAATGGACGCATGATGGATGGACGGGGCCTTGGATAATGGACGGATGATGGATGGACGGGGTCGGATAATGGACGGGTGAAATCAGTCAATGGACGTCAGCTTAAGAATGATGGACTAATAAACTTAAGATGCACAAATATTGAATAAACATCTTTTTTCTTTTTCTTTTTTTCTTTATGAGACGAGTATAACCGAGGAGCTGATTATAGAGAGGCCCGTGTGGGTGAAAAAGTTCAAAAGTCTCTTATAACACAGCACGGCAGACAAACATTACCTTGAAGTAATGGACTCTGTAATAAGTATCGCCAATGTGGGTAGCAACAACACTAGAAACAGAGAGACAGTGACATGTGTGATGAACTACACGGTGGCTGGGGAATCACACATGCCTCGCCGTACGTGCAAAACAAAACAACGTAAACTTGATGTTAACATCTTGGCCACTGACGTCAAGGACTACAGCTAATGCCTAACTTGGGCGGAAAGGATTTCCTTCCTCGACATCACCAGAGGAAACACGGGGGGAAGGTAGTAGGTCAAGCGACCCCCTCCCTACCAGATGAGGGAGACTTCACCACCAGCGGGTGTGGTCCGGGAGCCGCCTTACCTCGTCAGCACGACCCATCAACGTTACTACGACCACCACACCTCCACCACAATGGTGGTGGTGATGGCCCATCCCATTACTACCTCACGCACCGCAAACTCATTAGCAGTACCAACCACATATGACAGCTCATCGCCATTTACCACACGCCTCATCAACTTTGCGCCACTAAATTCTCCGTTCCACCACCGCCACCACACCACAACACAACACCCAGGCTGACGACCGAAATACAGGAATGTCTGATGACACTGGTAGGGATGAATTGAAAATTGGATTGGATTATGAAATTTAGGCTTAGAAGCCAAGCACTGGAGCTTCTAAGGCTATTCAACCCTCTTAATACAGACTGAAAGGATGAAATAAAGAAAGGAACTTCCTGTTGTCGTCGTCAGCCTTCCCCTGCAGCCGGCCACAGTCAGCAGGTGGGGGGCCGGGCCAGAGGATGGAGGCTTAGTGGAGGTCAGCGGGCCCTCCTGCTCCCAAGACCTCGGGTGTGTGTGTGTGTGTGTGTGTGTGTGTGTGTGTGTGTGTGTGTGTGTCAAGGGTCAGAGGTCAAGTGCTGACAGGTCAACTTTGTAGGGTGTTGAGCGGGCAACCTGGCACCTCAGTACAGGTGAACATAGAGCAATATGCCTATCCCCCCCCAGCCTTGCATAATGGACCCTACTCCTCCCTCCATCCTGCCCGTAACGAAAATACCGAAACCCGTCCTATCTTCTTACCTACACCTAGCCAATATGTCCCCAGCCTGAACTCCACCACCTCAACACGATGAGCTACACTACACACCCGCTCAGTAAGGAAGCTCTCTCTCTCTCTCTCTCTCTCTCTCTCTCTCTCTCTCTCTCTCTCTCTCTCTCTCTCTCTCTCCAAACGACAGTCCAATCAGAGATTCGTCACTTTCAAGCCTTCGCTCGAATGAAATCCAGTAAAGTCCATCACAAGAGAGTACATAGTGAGGCAGTGTTGCCTCAGTGGACACCTCTGTACACTCTGACTTTAAGTAAACAACTTACACTATGACTAAGTAAATAATTTACACTTTGACTTTAAGTAAAAAGAAACTTACACTGTGACTTTAAGTAAACAATCTACTTTTTGACTAAGTAAACAATCTACACTTTAAATAAACAACTGTAAACATACTTCATACAAATTTGAACAGCCCCACTGATCGTCCTTCTACGACACATTTAAGGACACACACACACACACACACACACACATATGTACACAAGCACACACATAAACACACCGACCACCTTCCTGCTCGTCGCCCAAACCTGAGTGTGTACCCAAGCTTCGAAGCGGGAGGAACAACTGGGTTGTGAGGGCCGGAGACAGCGTCACCATCACCAGGCATCCTACACTCATCACGGTCTGGGGGAAGACAGACAGACACACCACCTACACCAGCCGGACACATCATGGCAGGAAAACATACGTTCCTCTAAAGGACCTAGACTCTCTAGTGCACTGAAGTACGACTTAGTTACGTAACCTGTTGTCCATGACGGTACGACCCCTTGGGTGAGACGGTACGACCCTGGAACGCGAAGGGATAACCCTTAATCACGATGGTACGACTTCGGAGCTCAAGAGGAACGTCCCCTGAGTGTGAGCTAGTGTGTAACGCTAATCAACACATGGCCATGATACCCCTGTGGTGGTACCGATGTGTTACGGATTTTGAGATTAATGTCCCCAATGTTGGAGGGGGGGTTGGTACGTGGTCACGTTGGAGTGAATGGCTTTTCGTCACAGGCGAAGGTTATTGTGGCAAAATCCTTACCATACGTACGTACCTCGAACATACACAATAACCTAATTGCTACTCGGGGGGGTTGGGTTGGGAGGCTAATCAACGTGCCCTCACGTAGGGAAGCCTGGGCCAAGACTTGCCTGGAGGGTAATCGACTCAGGCCATTCAGTCCCAGGTATGAAGGGGTGGCCAGCCAGGACCAGGCGAACAGGGACGTAAGCCGCTCCACACCTGTCAACAACAGCTGACCAAAACCCAACAAAATGACGGTGTGTTATAATGAAGCGTGGCTGGACGTGCCATTAATCCTCCATTATTGATGAGGGTAAAGTATTTATCTCACATATATGCAGCGGCGTCTCATTCCACATCTCATACGCAGCGTCTCATTCCATACCTCAGATATGTGCAGCATCTTATACCCTACTCTCTCTCTCTCTCTCTCTCTCTCTCTCTCTCTCTCTCTCTCTCTCTCTCTCTCTCTCTGATATGCAAGTTTCTTTCACATGCAATGTAGTCCCTCCTGCTCTAGTATGTACAGACACACACACATTATATATATATATATATATATATATATATATATATATATATATATATATATATATATATATATATATACACACACATATATACGTAGTCATACGTCTTGCAACAGCGTTGACAAACACATGCAGTAGTATATATTTTCCACCCGTATGTAGATATGCCAGCAATCGTAGCGTGAAGCCAGTGGACACAAAATGGCTTTTAAATTTCCCGATTTCATTGCAACTGTCTGGTGACGACCACAACGACAACCTGCTGTGTCAACCTCCCGCACGACCCGGCGGCACGACCTCAGAGCACGACACTGGTGCACGAAGGACGACCCTTGGCTGTCAGGCCCTGTCCTTTTTGTAGGGTCAGATCAAAGACACGACGTCGTAACTGAGGGTCGTACCGTCGTCGTAACTGAGGGTCGTACCGCCGTCGTAACTGAGGGTCGTACCGTCGTCGTAACTGAGGGTCGTACCGTCGTCGTAACTGAGGGTCGTACCGTCGTCGTAACTGAGGGTCGTACCGTCGTCGTAACTGAGGGTCGTACCGTCGTCGTAACTGAGGGTTGTACCGTCGTCGTAACTGAGGGTCGTACCGTCGTCGTAACTGAGGGTCGTACCGTCGTCGTAACTGAGGGTCGTACCGTCGTCGTAACTGAGGGCCGTACCGTCGTCGTAACTGAGGGTCGTACCGTCGTCGTAACTGAGGGTCGTATCGCCGTCGCCGTGCTGGAGTCGTACCGTCCTCGAAATTCAGAGCCAGACGGGAGGTTTGAACCTGGGCACACACAAGAGAGTGTGGACTGTGTTAGCCTGCAACCCATACCCCATTAGGACGCCTGTGTGCCTCTCATCCTCTGTTGCAACCAAGCAGGCAGCCTGACAGTACACACGAACGCAGAACTAGCGTGAGACGATATGTTCTAACACAGCAGCAGCAGCAGCGTGATGTGTTCAAACACAGCAAAGTCAGCGGGAGGGTATGCTCTTAACACAGCAGAAGTGTGACGATATGTTCTAACACAGCAGCAGAGTCTTAGCACGGCAACAACAGCGAGAGGGTATGCTCTAACACAGCAGAAGTGTGACAATATGTCCTAACACAGCATCAGCAGCGTTACTTTCTCTGTGAGAGTAAAAGTATGAAGATACACAGCAACAGCTGGAGTGAAAACAGGTTCTAACACAGCAACATGAACATGACGTCATGTTCTAGCACAGTAACAGCAGCATGAAGATATTTTCCAAAACATCAGCGGTATGACATGCTCTAACACAGCAGAAGCGTCATGAAGATGTGTTCTAACACAGCAACATGAACATGACGTCATGTTCTAGCACAGTAACAGCAGCATGAAGATACTTTCCAAAACATCAGCGGTATGACACGCTCTAACACAGCAGAAGCGTCATGAAGATGTGTTCTAACACAGCAGAGGCGTGAAGATGTGTTCTAACACAGCAACAGTCCGACGCTATTCTGCAGCACAGCAGATGCGTAATTACTTTCTAACACAACAACAGCGCGAGGGCATGTTCTAACATAGCTTGAGGGTATGCTCTAACACAGCGTGAGCGTACGTGATCCGACATTATAGCAGTCTGGCGATGGGTTCAAACACAACAGCAGTTTGACGATGTTTTAACAGAGCAACAGTGCGACGATAGGTCGCAACATAGCAGTAGAAGCGGGACGATGTCCTCTAACACAACAGAAGTAGAGTGACGATAGGTTGTAACTCAGCAGCAGAAGCGTGGCGATACGTTCTAACACAGCAGCAGAAGCGTGGCGATACGTTCTAACACAGCAGCAGCAGAAGCGTGGCGATACGTTCTAACACAGCAGCAGCAGAAGCGTGGCGATACGTTCTAACACAGCAGCAGCAGAAGCGTGGCGATACGTTGTAACACAGCAGCAGCAGCAGCGGTGTGACATATTCTAACACAGGAACTGAAGTTTGACGATTTGTCTTAATATAGCAGAGGCCTGACGACAGATTCGATGGCATTAGCAAGTGTGACTATGTTGTGACGCATCAGCATCCTCCTGACGGTATGCTACAACACAGCAGCAGCGTGACATGATCTACCACAGGAGCAGTGTGCTGTTCCAAGGCAGCAGCGAGACAGTATGTTCCAAGACAACATGACATCTAACACAGCAGCTGTAGCGTGACGATATGTTCTGTTCTCTAACACAGCAGCAGCGTAACGAAATGTTCCAAACACCAGTAGGGTGACTATATACGTTTTAACACAGCATCATCAATTTACGGTGTTTCTAACTCAGAAACATCAGCGATACGGTATTTCTAGCATAGCAGCGGCAGCAGGTGACATATTCCAACACAGCATCATTAACGTCACATGTATCAACACAAACACAGCATGACGTTATGGTCTCACAACAGCAGCAGCGTGACATGTTCAAACACAGCATCAGCTGCGTGACATGTTCTAACATAGTATCAGGGTGACAGCAGAAACGTAACGAAATGTTCTAACATGGTAGAAGCGTGATATTGTTTTAACTCAGCATAAGCGTGATGATAAGTTCTAACACAGCGTAATGTGATGACATTATAACACGGTGGAGCGTGATGATATATTCTAACACAGCGCTAAATGATGATACATTCTAACATGGCGCTACATGATGAAATATTCTAACACAGCAGAGCGTGATATGTTCTAACAGCGTGACGAAGTGTTTTAACACAGCACAGCGTGGTACAGTACGTTCTAACACAGCACAGCGTGGTATAGTACGTTCTAACACAGCACAGCGTGGTACAGTACGTTCTAACACAGCACAGCGTGGTATAGTACGTTCTAACACAGCACAGCGTGGTATAGTACGTTCTAACACAGCACAGCGTGGTATAGTACGTTCTAACACAGCACAGCGTGGTATAGTACGTTCTAACACAGCACAGCGTGGTATAGTACGTTCTAACACAGCAAAGCGTGGTATAGTACGTTCTAACACAGCAAAGCGTGGTATAGTACGTTCTAACACAGCACAGCGTGGTATAGTACGTTCTAACGCAGCGCAGCATGATGACATGTTCTAACAAAGGAGACTTGTTTTAACGGGACAATAATTCCACTGCATTTGAATTTTGGAAATGGGGGGGTAACGAGGTCATAGTTTTATCACGAACTAACTCTCTCTCTCTCTCTCTCTCTCTCTCTCTCTCTCGGGTTGATGAAAATACACAAGTGGAAAATCAATTCACGGGACACTGTTACTGCCATCACTTTGTGAGGGAGCTTGGAAGGGGGCGGATGTCGCATGAAAGGCGAAGGAACGCGGAACGGGCCGGAGGACAACACGAACGTCAACAAGGAACGGGTGGAATGGGACGCGGACAACAAATGTTGAGGAGCATCAAAGACCGAACAGGAGGAGAGGAAGTTATTAGGAAGTTTATCTTGTTTGTGAGGGGTCAGTAAAGAAACAAAATGAGGCGGGGGTGTTCCTGCTGGTCACCCTGGCCGACTAGGATGTGTTTACCAGGCTGTGTGGAGTCAGCCATCTTGGGGGAGGCGGCATTCCTCGTCCTCCCATTCAAGCTGGAGTTGTGTTAGCGCCAGGTCCTCTGATCTCGACACCCTCCCACACACACACACACACACACACACACAGTTTTCACCCACTCCTTTCCCACGCCCCTGGCACCCATACGATCCCCACGCCACCCTAACAGCCAACACAGTTTGAAACGAAGGGAAGAACTGAGTGGAGATGATCAATTATGTGAGCTGGAGTGGCCACCAGAGTACTACAGCGGCCAGGGCACACGAAACTACACCCACCCCCCCCACCGGCCATGACTGAGGGAATCTCTCCCAGTCTGAGCTGAGGCTCACCAGCTGTCCAGCCGCCACCAGCTGGTATACCTCCTTAGGAGAGACGACGGTACGTTCCCTGAGTACGAAGGTACGACCCTTGGGTATGATGGCCTGGCCATTTATGACCCAAGGGTCGTACCGTCATCCCTAGTGAACCTACGAGGCACCAGCTGGTGGCCGGGGTCTACCAGCTGGCTCAGGGACATCCACCTGACATGGAGGTCGAGACTACGAAACATGGTGACCAGTCACACCTAACGTGGAGGCTGGTGTTACCAGACATGGAAACCAGCACGACCAGACATGGAGACCAGCACGACCAGACATGGAGACCAGCACGACCAGACATGGAGACCAATACTACCAGACATGGAGGCCAGTCACTACCGTCCATGGTAGAGGGATCAGTCATTACCGTCCATGGCAGAGGGATCAGTCACTACCGTCCATGGTAGAAGGATCAGTCATTACCGTCCATGGCAGAAGGACCAGTCATTACCGTCCATGGCAGAGGGATCAGTCACTACCGTCCATGGCAGAAGGACCAGTCATTACCGTCCATGGCAGAGTGATCAGTCATTACCGTCCATGGCAGAGGGATCAGTCACTACCGTCCATGGCAGAAGGACCAGTCACTACCGTCCATGGTAGAAGGATCAGTCATTACCGTCCATGGCAGAAGGACCAGTCATTACCTGTCCATGGCAGAGGGATCAGTCACTACCGTCCATGGCAGAGGGATCAGTCACTACCGTCCATGGTAGAGGGATCAGTCACCTCCGTCCATGGCAGAAGGACCAGTCAGTACCGTCCATGGTAGAGGGATCAGTCACTACCGTCCATGGCAGAGGGATCAGTCACTACCGTCCATGGCAGAGGGATCAGTCATTACCGTCCATGGTAGAGGGATCAGTCACTACCGTCCATGGCAGAGGGATCAGTCACTACCGTCCATGGCAGAGGGATCAGTCATTACCGTCCATGGTAGAGGGATCAGTCACTACCGTCCATGGCAGAGGGATCAGTCACTACCGTCCATGGTAGAGGGATCAGTCACTACTGTAATCCAGGTTAAGGTTAAGATGAATATTATGTTATTCTTCGAGACCAAAGACGACTGGAATCCAGCTGGAAATCAGACGAACGCGAGTGCATCGTCACCAGCCACGTCGAGGTGGTGCCTGAACGAATCGTGAAGGGTCACCAGCCACAACACAGGACGGGTGGGGCATCAGCTGGGGTTCACACAAGCCAGGGAGGGTCGTCCGTCGTCGAGAAGGACGAGCGGCAACCAGTCTGCGCCCGGACGAAAATGTAAGTGTCACTTTTCACAGTACAGCACAAGCGTCGTGACGAGAGATGAAGCGTCAGGTTCAAGACATGGGAATATGGGAATTCAACGGGTGATGGGAGGAGCGAGGGAGACCCAGCCATCCCATATGTTCCCAGGCCCCCAGAACCCACAAAACTGCTGAGGATTCTCTAACTGCAAATACTGTGAGGAGGTGAAGGGAGTGGCACGAGAAGGGGAAGGGTAGTGGCATAGGGATAGGCATGATAGTGGTAAAAAGTGGAGATGATAGCAGCAAAGAGGGAGGAAGTTAGTTGTACAGTGAGGGGAGAGTAGTGGCAGAGAAAGGGGGAAGTAGTGGGACAAGGAAGGAGAAGGGGTGGCATGCAGAGGGGAGGGTAAGTGGCACACAGTGGCGAGGCGAGAATAGAGGTAAAAAGAGGGAGAAGGTAGTGGCACACAAAAGGGGAGGGTATTTTCTTTATAGTGGTGGTAAATGAAGGTGAGGGGTAACAGCAAAGATTCGAGGAGGACAATAGCATAGAGTGAGTGAGTGAGGGTGTGGCACAGCTGTGCTGGGAGGCATGTGGACGGCAGACCAGGCCACAAGTACACAACACCAGTGCTCTCGTGGACGGATAAGCTCACACAGACATACCTCAATAGGCCGTTGGTTCAACTGTTATCGTCACTATCAAACAGGACGTTATTATCAGCACAAGACTGTCGAGATGAGAAGAAAAAAGTTCCATCAATAAGAAGAATAAAGGAAAGTACGTCTCCTGCCTCGGGCAAGGGGCGGCGCCCCTCGTGGAGCCATGTTGTGTGGGGCCAAGACCTCCGTGACTTGGCTCATTACATGATCAACACTCGCGGTTTATGAGGACGGTGGAAGGGTGGGTGAGGCGCCGAGCGAAGTGGGGCGGCTCATCGTGATCGGGTCAACAGGAAAACAAAAGGACTCGACGGCGGTACACCTGCACGACGAAAGCAAACATCTGTTGACGACACCACCCGCCTCCACGACACCTCCTCCAGCACTCATGCTGTACGCCAGCACTGTGTTAACTCAGGATCTACACAACGGTCGGGCCATCTTCAGTAGACGGACGAGTTTCTACAGTTACACGGTCAAGTTAGGGCAAGAGCAGGCGATGACCATGGGCAGGCAGGACCAGATTAGGACCATGGTCAGGCAGGGACAGACTAGGACCATGTTAAAGTAGGGCAAGAATTTACAGCACTTCTGGAGTACTATCCCCACAGGCTTGAGTCCTAGGCGTGTAGTCGACTAATACCCAAGCCAGTTGTTCATCTTGCCTTCGGGGAGGGTCGATAAATGGGCCGAGGCTGGTGTGTGCGTGTGTGTACACATAAAGGAGTAAATACATGGTGCATAATCGTACACACAAGGTTAAGAGACGGGTCAACACGAGCGAAAAACTCTTCTCGTAACACACAAATAGTAATCACGTACACACATAATAGTAACTAGCTCTGTCATATCCCAATTGTGTATTTCCAACCGAATAGCAGCCTAAATTCACCAAAGTTTATCATTTTCATTAATATCAGCATCATCACTATTATTAGTATCATTATCAATAATATTACTGTCACCGTTCATAAACACAGGAAGGAATAAGGGATAAACTCCGTCGTAAGACAGAAGAATTCTTATGTGGGAGGGAAGGAAGGACACAGGTAGGAGGCATATTATCACAGTGAGTGAAGGTAACAAGTGGCGTACCGCAGGGCTCAGTCTTGGGCCCACCGCTGTTCATTTTGTATTTAAGTAACTTACCAGAAGGACCAAACCGCACCTAATCATGTTTGCGGATGATGCCGAGGTCATGAGATGAATAAGGGATGAAAACGATTGCATCGGCTTACAGAAGGACCTGAGACAAACTCCAGAGATGGTTGTAACATGTATGATGAGATTCGATCCTGGTAAGTGCAAGGTAATGGGGATGGAACGCAGCGAAAGAAGGACCCGGTATGAATACTATTTAGCTGGGAATAAACTGCAATAGTCGATGGACGAGGCAGTCAAATAAGTAAACTGTCTCCTGGTAAATTTTAGAATCGCATTTACTTAAGGAAATGTTTGGTCGCTATTCTCAACATAAACCAACTGCATACGTTCGAATCCTGTTTGTGGCAGTCAGGTCCACAATCAATCCAGCTTTGATTAGGGCCTCAGTTGCCCGTGCCGTCTCAGCTAACATGTAAAAAACAGCCAATCAGGCTAAGGGATTCAGAGGGAAGAGTTGTAATGGATGATATCAGGATATATGAGGAATCTAATGACAAGTTCAAAGGTGTTTTCAAAGCGAGCAGCAAAGACCCAACACCAATGATATGGAATGAAGAAGGCTAAGCAATGAGGCTTCTAGAGAGATTTGGAGAGAATAATGATGGGTCTTGATCCATACAAGGCTCAAAATCCTGATGAAATTTCACTATACTTGCTGAAGATGTGTGTAGATACGCTTGATATGCCACACGAAATACTGTCCAAGTGGTCGCTGGAGAAAGGTAAAAAAAAAAAAAGTGCCAAGGGAGCGGAAAAGGGCAAACATCATACCCATCTATGAGAAAGAAGACAGAGAAAAGGCGCTGAACTTTAGAACGGTCTCCCTGACACGTGTGGTCTGTTTCAGAGAAGGAAGGTCAGGTGTAATGAACCTATTACATTTCTACAAGAGAGCTGAGCCTCTGTATTCGACAAACGGGAAGGCTGGGTGGATTAATTGTATCTGGACTGCCGGAGGTCATTCGATACTCTACCGCATGGGGAGCCGATAGAGAAGCTGGATCACCAGGCAGGAATAAAGGTGAAGACTTTCTGAGGGACAGGAAATGATCTTCGTGGAAGGGAACAACGGATGCATGCAGGAGGAACGCTCTCTTGAAATGTGTTGATGTGACCAGTGGAGTGCCGCAGGACCCTGTCCCCGGCCGATGTCCCATCTTGATCTGTGTGTGATTGACCTGTCGGAAAGTTTGGACTCCTACCTGAATATATCATATACAGGTGATGCAAAGGTTATGAGAGAGTGAAAAGCAAGGAGGACTTCAACATCTTCTAAGAGGATTTAGACTCTATAAATCGACCGGTTTGATACATGGTTGAGGTTCAAGCCGAGTGAATGTAAAGGATTAAGGATGGGGTCGCAGCGAATGGCCTCGACATGAATATCATCTGGCGAGTTAAAAGCTGAAGGAATATGAGAATTTGAAGTCGACAACGTTCCTAAAATATCGTCAGAGTCCCACCGTCGGAGAATACAGGAGACACACTATTTACTAGGACATACTAAGCATCCTACAGAGCCCCAATGAGGATACGTCACCGAGGCTCTGTTACCGCACTTATAACAGCATGAAGAGCTAATAGAGAAGGTCCAGAGGAGGGAAACAAAGATAGTACCAAAATAAAGAGAGTCGAGTTACTGGGATACTCTCGAGGTCTTCAATTTGTCCACCATGCAAGAGAGAAAAGTGAGGGGTGACCTAATCACAACCTATATGGTTTTAAAAAAAAAGACTGATGACGTAGACAATGAAGAGCTCTTCGAAAGATGTAGGGACAGAACAACCACAGGGTTGGCTATCTTCCAGCTCCCACAGCACAAGTCATGCTATCCCCCCACCCCAACACATAAACCAGTCATGCTATCCCCCACCATCTCCCCTCATACAACAATCAAGCTATCCCCACCTCACCTCACACAACAATCACGTTATCCCCCACCACCTCCCCCTCACACCATGCTATCCCCCACCTCACCTCACACAACAGTAATGCTATCCCTCACCTCCCCTCATACAACAATCATGCTATCCTTCGTTTCCTCTCACACAACAATGCAACCCCCCTCCTCCTCCTTCTCCTCCCCCACTACACTGTACAAGGTCATTTATTTTTCAGCGGGACAACAACACACAGGAGCAGTAACTCAACGAACTATTCACAAACTTTATTTACATCAGGCCTGTAAAATATCTATCAAAGTTCTTACCCAACTGTATATATATATATATATATATATATATATATATATATATATATATATATATATATATATATATATATATAACTTTTTTTTTTTTCTTCTTTCAAACTATTCGCCATTTCCCACGTTAGCGAGGTAGCGTTAAGAACAGAGGACTGGGCCTTTGAGGGAATATCCTCACCTGGCCCCCTTCTCTGTTCCCTCTTTTGGAAAATTAAAAAAAAGACGAGAGGGGAGGATTTCCAGCCCCCCGCTCCCTCCCCTTTTAGTCGCCTTCTACGACACGCAGGGAATACGTGGAAAGTATTCTTTCTCCCCTATCCCCAGGGATAATATATATATATATATATATATATATATATATATATATATATATATATATATATATATATACCTGAGGTAGGGGAGAAGGAATTCTACTTCCATGCGTGTCGTAGAAGGCGACTAAAAGGAGTGGGAGAGGGGTGCCCGCCCATTCTCCCCTCCTATTTTCCTTTTCAAAAGAAGGAACAGAGAAGGGGACCAAGAGAGGATTTTTCCCTCTTAGGCTCTGTCCTATGTTCTTGACGGTGCCTTGCTAACCCAGGAAAGGGTAAACAAGCGTAACCATTTTCTACCAATGGTCTCTTAGCTAAGTCTATTCCTTGCATATCAAGTGACTGTTCTACGTCTTCTATCTCATTCTTGTATCTCCCCTGAGGAGGTGATTATTACACGAAAGTGCACTTGGGAACTTATCGTGTTTCATTCTCCTCGTGGTCCAGCAAATACTAGATCATGCGCACTACTGTGACCACTTGCAATGTGGTGTGTGTGTGTGTGTGTGTGTGTGTGTGTGTGTGTGTGTGCGTGTTACCGGACTCCCCCTGTTCGAGATAACACCGCGAATGAAGAGGCACCATTGGTGAGGCTGTACCATCGGGAGGACAGTCTCGTCAAAGAGCTCGCTCCAAAGGAGTCTACATTTCTCTACTATTGGAGGTAGCGCAGCCTTGAGCTGCAGGAACATTTACAAAGTTCTTGGGTAACACCAAAGCTCTTTCATATAATTTGGTCCTGCGGTATTCATATATATATATATATATATATATATATATATATATATATATATATATATATATATATATATATTTTTTTTTTTTTTTTTTCAAACTATTCGCCATTTCCCGCATTAGCGAGGTAGCGTTTAGAACAGAGGACTGGGCCTTTTTCGGAATATCCTCACCTGGCCCCCTCTGTTCCTTCTTTTGGAAAATTAAAAAAAAACGAGAGGGGAGGATTTCCAGCCCCCCGCTCCCTCCCCTTTTAGTCGCCTTCTACGACACGCAGGGAATACGTGGGAAGTATTCTTAATCCCCTATCCCCAGGGATAATATATATATATATATATATATATATATATATATATATATATATATATATATATATATATATATATATATATATATCCCTGGGGATAGGGGAGAAAGAATACTTCCCACGTATTCCCTGCGTGTCATAGAAGGCGACAAAAGGGGAGGGAGCGGGGAGCTGGAAATCCTCCCCTCTTGTTTTTTTTTTTTTTAACTTTCCAAAAGAAGGAACAGAGAAGGGGGCCAGGTGAGGATATTCCCTCAGACGCCCAGTCCTCTGTTCTTAACGCTACGTTGCTAATGCGGGAGATGGCGAATAGTATGAAAGAATATATATATATATATATATATATATATATATATATATATATATATATATATATATATATATATTGATACGTGGGTTCATATTTCATTATACTTGAAGATGAAAACACAACACAGCAGGTTCATCAATACAACACAGTTGGTCCATCAGTACAACACGGCTGGTCTATCAGTATAACATAACAGATCTAGTAGTGTAAGAGCCGCAAGTGTCACTCCAACAATACATTTCGTAGACACCAACAATAAACTGACCACACCCAGACGAGATGTGGCTCAGCACCATCTCAGTGTCTTGCCAGAGGGTGTACAGTCTGCCAGGCATGGCCGGCCGTGCGATCTCTAAACGGAGTTGTTGCGGGGAAAACATTTCTTGAGGGTCTACTGTTTTCCCTCTGTAGTGCTGGAGGAAGAAGATGGGAAGCAAAGTCAGGCAGCGTGGGAACAAGAGGAAGATGGGAGACGAGGGTGGGCAGCCTGTGAGAAAACGGAATAATATGGACGACCTGAGAAACGAAGGAAGAAGGCGGGAAATAAGGGTAACTGAACCTAAGGCAGAAAATGGAGGCGATGTTAAACGGTTTGAAAGAAAACGGATGAAATGGAAAACGACGATAAGCATGCTAAGAGAAAACGGGGTGAAAAAATATGGAAGATGGGAAGCGGAGAGAGGCGGCCTGAAAGAAAACAGAAGATCGGTGACAGAGTTACGCGACCTGAGAAAAAATTGAAGAATGGGTGGCATTAAGCAGCCGAAACGAAAACGGGAAAGAGACGTAAACATATGCAGTCGTCTGGGAGTAAACATGAGAAAATGGGAGGTCACAGTAGACGGCCTTGGAAAAAACGTAAAACTACGGAAAGCGACGGTAGACGTGACGGGCTTAGAGAACACGGAAGAAAATGAGAGGAAAAGATAAATGATCTTAAGGGCAAACGAAAAATGAGAAGCAATGACGGATGGCCTTGAAGGAACGGAGGAAAATGGGACAACATTAAAGAAAACGTCAGAGGGTGGGGGAAAAGACGATAGACAGACGTAGAGAAAACGGATTACGATGAGAGAGAACGGTTTGAGAGAAAACGGAAGATTGGGGGGGGGGGGGGGGGTGTGACGATGAACGGCCTCAAAGAAAACGGTAGACGCGACCCACTGGGTGAGGCCCGGGCTATCTGATGTGTGAGGCCGGGCTATCCGCACGTCCATCTCGCACCTCAAGAATCCCTCCACCACACCACCACCACCACCTCCACACCACACAACACCACCACCATCTCCACACAACACCACCACCACCACACCACACCACCACTTGACATAGTCTGGCGCCTGCCTCCCTCCCAGGCTAACCGAGTTCTAGCCACAGCTTCAAGGCCGTTCATATCGATTCTGTTTGTATAGCTCGTGGCTTAACGGACGGCGGCGATGTTCAGCAACGGCGGCTGACGACGGACGACGCCGGGGGGGGTGAGTGAGCTCCATGGAGGGGGAACGCTGGTGAACGTCGCGCGCGAGCCTTGAGAACGCGGCGTTCTCACTTGACGGGTGAAGACGACGACGTTCAACGCTCCTTTCGAGTTGTCGTCGTCTTTGACCGATAAAAGGGATGAAGCTTTACGTACGCGGGGCTGACCTGGGCTACGTAAGTGTGGAACTAGAACGTTAACGACGAATTGTCGACCATCACGGCGGCTCCTGCAACCCCAGGTCCTGCCTGCCTGCGTAAGACTGAGGGTGTACAGCTAATTGTACCGTCCCAGTCCCCTCCTGCCGTCACTATCCCATCCTACCGTCACAGCCCCGTCCTAGTCCCTTCCTACCGTCACAGCACCGTCCTAGTCCCATCCTACCGTCACAGCACCGTCCTAGTCCCATCCAACCGTCACAGCACCGTCCTAGTCCCATCCTACCGTCACAGCACCGTCCTAGTCCCATCCTACCGTCACAGCACCGTCCTAGTCCCATCCTACAGTCACAGCACCGTCCTAGTCCCATCCTACCGTCACAGCCCTGACCTACCGTCACAGCACCGTGTCACAGTCGCATCCTACCGTCACAGTCCCACCCTACTGTCATAGTCCTGTTCTTCCGTCACAGCCACATACCTGTCACTTGTTTTTATAATCTATCGTCATCGTTACAGACACCCACCAGTCACACCTTGTCACACGAGACAAACCTTCAACACACTTCGTTTTCTTGAAAACATTAATAAAATAAAGATGAATGTCTCACTGACGCCATTAAATGTGCAGAAGGCTGGACCAGGCGTCACGCAACAAGCAAACTCGCCGGGGTTGGCGGCCACAGATATACTGTTAAAAGTTCTCATAGAAAACAGGATATGTAGGGGTCACATGAGTAGAAGTGGGAAGAGCAACGAGTTTCTCCTCATATATTTTTTTTTTTTGTCTATTATTCTCTCTGGTCTTTGTGGTCGACGGAGTGAGAGATTTAGCAAAAATGCCTTGTTGAGGAAGGTTACCAGCTACATGGGTAGTGTGTTGTGACATGGATAAGAATCATTCAGACAAATTCGGTGGAGAATAAAACGATTTTAGGATTCCAACATAAAAGCTGATACTCCGCCCCGGGTTCAGCGTTCTAGGAATACAGAATGCCAAGAAAATAAAACAATAAAGTTTTTCAATATTCTTTCTTCTCCGATTACGATTGACAAGGCAATAATAGTTAGAGAATATATCTACTATACGATTCATTACCGGCACATCACTGGTGCTAGACATGTGCACTATTATCGGCACATCTCTGGTCCTGGACAGTTATTTTTCCGATGTTGAATGCTCCAAACACGGACAAAAGCCCACATCAAGGCCGAACCTTTATTGACATATGGAGAAAAGGTAGAGTTTCCCAAAACTTAAGACTTGTAGGAAAAGAAGCAGTTATCAAAACGGCCCACCCTTCAGCTGCCGACAGCCACACAGTAATCATGTGACGCAGCAGCTTGCCGAGTATTGCATGGTCTAGCTACTGGCGGGGGCTCACAGGCAACCACCTCTCGGGAGCAAAAACCAAAGTAATATCTATTGAAAAGGGAAAGTGAACCAACATTGCGGCATAGGGCAAGAGGTGGGCAGCATTATCGACATCCCTCTGCTCTTAGATATGTGCAACATTATCGGCACTGTTATACAGTCGTGCATAGCCACATACACCACAGGGGTAATGCAAATGTTAGTCACGTATCATAAATGAGAGCGACACCTGTGTACGGGACCATCTATGTTACATCAAAGATTCTTACAGTAAAAGAGTAATATGAGCAGAAGTGAATGAGGAAACGGCAGAGTTACCATGAACAATTCGTCTTGCGCACCGAAAGTCGTTTATTTTGGAACAGGTAAGGCATTCATAAATCATAACACCAGGTCCACAGGGCAGAGAACATCACGGTTGCACACATATGCATATGGCACGAGGTGGAGGCCAGGGTCATGGATGGCGAGGTATGACCCTTGTATGACTTAGTAAACCCAGGGCAATGTCTCTTGGTCGACCCAGGTCAAGGCCCGGGTCACTCTCTCTCTCTCTCTCTCTCTCTCGCAGGTCAACCCAGGCACCCCGGCCTTTCTCTAGTCACCCCCATCCACCTTCTCTGATCACCCAAGCCAAAATCTTTGGTTATCCGTAGTCACCCCAGCCACTATCTGGTCACCCCAGGTCACTTTGGCTACTGTGATCACCCTCTGGTCACCCTGGCCACTCTCTCTGATCATCCCAGGAGACCCCCGTCCCCCTTGGACGTGGTCGTGTCATGTGGCACTCACTCACCGTTACCATATGATGTACCCAGCGGGTAATGCCTGGCTGAGACACTAGCCCAGCAGCAAAGTCTAAGACCATACGAAGCCCTACCACTACCCTGGCTGCTGCTGGTATGTGATGTAACGTATGGGTCTGCGAGGCATGTGTTGAGCAGCCTCTCACTACGTGCGTAAGTTACGCTTCTTCCACTAGCTGGGAAATGATGGAATTTGTCGAAGACCTTATTACTCTAAAAAGGAGTCCTCGTTTCCCTGCTGCTGTAGTAGCGCAGCCTTGGGCTGCAAGAGTCTTTTCAAAGATCCTGGGGTAACCATAAATGGAAACGTATGTTCGACCTTTTAGCAGACGCTGACCCATGTAAACCTGCGGATGGATGAGGTTTGCAGGTACTTGATACGAGGATAATACACACTTGCCTGTGTTTACAATAATTTCAGATCATTGTACATACTTGTTCCCCCCTCCCAGAGACACACCACAAAATCAAGTAATGATTTCGTTTATATATTTCGTTTGTTTGTATGTTTGTTTGCAATCCATTGTTTATGTTGTTCTAAGGTATTCTATATTTTTCTCTCTACAACTTCTTCGATTTCCTTTGCTTTTCTGTTTTATTTTCTTGGTGACCCGTTTCTGTTAGTAGCAGGACCCAGTGATTCTGTTCTGCACCAGAGTTAAACCGGCAAAAGCTAATAATTTAGTTCCTCATGCAGGTTTTAAACAGCAGCAGTGATTCATTCATGTACCATGTTTGTTTAACAGAGACAAAAACCTAATAATCTAGTTCCTTATGCGTGTTTTCAACAGTAATAGCCATTCAGTGCTATGAAACATTCAAACAGTAGCAGGACCTAGCCATTTAGTCATACACAACATTCAAACTTCAGCAGAACCCAGCGATTCAAATCGTATCCAAGTTTTAAACAGTAACTTGACCTAAGTCATTCAGCCATAAGAAAGTTTCAAGCAGAGGCAGGATCCAGTGACCTGAGTCCTATGCATGATCAAACGGTAGAGACTTCTGTTCTCCCACATGCTATGTTATTGCCACAAGGGTCGGACAGTCTGCTTAACTAAGAACATTACATTACGCCCTTCCCTCACAGACACGCCCTACGCAAGAGCCGGAACAACAGACGACCTCGTCAAAGCCGATAAACTCAGGTAATTACCAGCCTAACTACCTCGCTCACAGGTGCTTCATCATGATGTCGTTAACGTCCCTTAAATGATGTCTCACAGCACAAAATCCTATTTAACATTAGAGGTTAATTAAGGCGACTGGGGAGTACGAGTCAATATACAAATTTGAACGAGTTAACGTTAGTGGTGAGTTGTTGTTCACATTTGGTCATGCAGCATCTAGATCCGTACATGGGCGTCGTGGTATACCGTATTATTTCGTATTAATTCAAGAGGACCGGAAAATAAGGTTCAGATGAACACAGCTGACCGTCGGGAGTTATGATGGGGAAGAAAAAAAGAATTATGTTCTTTTCAAGGATGGTCGAGTTACTGCAGCGGCTGCCGGAAAGGAGAGGCCTGACGACGTGGAACAGCTGAAGGAAACGTGTCGTCCAGACTACAATACTGGAAATAAGAAGGCTCCACGACCTGGTGGGCTGAAGTGTACACCAGAAAAAAAAAAAAAATCTTGCAGGCTGGAAACTTGAAAAAAAAAAGTTTTTTATTTAAATATTCTGGAAAATGTATCCCATAAAAGGCGATATAAAAAAAAAGGGCCGTCTTTTAACCCGGATATTAAAGCTCCCAGCAAACTGTAGCCTTCAAATTAGTTTTATAACCTACAAAACTGGAGGCGAAACGACCTTAAATTTATATCCTCGATAAAAAAAAGTTTCATGAACTGAAATAAAAAAAAAGAGTCAGAAAACTAGAACACAGTGTTCTATGTACTGGAACACTGTCTTATTAACAGAACACTATGTCTCAAGCACTAGAACACTGTGCCTTAAGGACTGGAAAACGCTATGACTTAATAAGCTGGAGCACTGTGTCTTGTGAACTAAAAAGGCTGTATCTTACGAACGGGAACATTGTATCTGTCTTATGAATGGGAAGACTGTGTCTTCTGAACTAAAAGACTGTATCTTACGAACTGGAACATTGCATCTGTCTTATGAACGGGAAGACTGTGTCTTATAAATGGGAAGACTGTGTCTTATGAACTAAAAGACTGTATCTTACGAACTGGAACATTGCATCTGTCTTATGAACGGGAAGACTGTGTCTTATAAATGGGAAGACTGTGTCTTATGAACTAAAAGACTGTATCTTACGAACTGGAACACTATATATTACGAACCAGAACAATATATATTATGAACTGGAATGCTGTGTCTTTTAACCTTTTTACCTGGAAGGAGGTAAATAGGGTGCGTAAGACAAGGGAGCAAATGGGAACTTCAGTGAAGGGCGTAAATGGGGAGGTGATAACAAGTAGCGGTGATGTGAGAAGGAGATGGAATGAGTATTTTGAAGGTTTGTTGAATGTGTCTGATGACAGAGTGGCAGATATAGGGTGTTTTGGTCGAGGTGGTGTGCAAAGTGAGAGGGTTAGGGAAAATGATTTGGTAAACAGAGAAGAGGTAGTAAAAGCTTTGCGGAAGATGAAAGCCGGCAAGGCAGCAGGTTTGGATGGTATTGCAGTGGAATTTATTAAGAAAGGGGGTGACTGTATTGTTGACTGGTTGGTAAGGTTATTTAATGTATGTATGACTCATGGTGAGGTGCCTGAGGATTGGCGGAGTGCGTGCATAGTGCCATTGTACAAAGGCAAAGGGGATAAGAGTGAGTGCTCAAATTACAGAGGTATAAGTTTGTTGAGTATTCCTGGTAAATTATATGGGAGGGTATTGATTGAGAGGGTGAAGGCACGTACAGAGCATCAGATTGGGGAAGAGCAGTGCGGTTTCAGAAGTGGTAGAGGATGTGTGGATCAGGTGTTTGCTTTGAAGAATGTATGTGAGAAATACTTAGAAAAGCAAATGGATTTGTATGTAGCATTTATGGATCTGGAGAAGGCATATGATAGAGTTGATAGAGATGCTCTGTGGAAGGTATTAAGAATATATGGTGTGGGAGGCAAGTTGTTAGAAGCAGTGAAAAGTTTTTATCGAGGATGTAAGGCATGTGTACGTGTAGGAAGAGAGGAAAGTGATTGGTTCTCAGTGAATGTAGGTTTGCGGCAGGGGTGTGTGATGTCTCCATGGTTGTTTAATTTGTTTATGGATGGGGTTGTAAGGGAGGTAAATGCAAGAGTCCTGGAAAGAGGGGCAAGTATGAAGTCTGTTGGGGATGAGAGAGCTTGGGAAGTGAGTCAGTTGTTGTTCGCTGATGATACAGCGCTGGTGGCTGATTCATGTGAGAAACTGCAGAAGCTGGTGACTGAGTTTGGTAAAGTGTGTGGAAGAAGAAAGTTGAGAGTAAATGTGAATAAGAGCAAGGTTATTAGGTACAGTAGGGGTGAGGGTCAAGTCAATTGGGAGGTGAGTTTGAATGGAGAAAAACTGGAGGAAGTGAAGTGTTTTAGATATCTGGGAGTGGATCTGTCAGCGGATGGAACCATGGAAGCGGAAGTGGATCATAGGGTGGGGGAGGGGGCGAAAATTTTGGGAGCCTTGAAAAATGTGTGGAAGTCGAGAACATTATCTCGGAAAGCAAAAATGGGTATGTTTGAGGGAATAGTGGTTCCAACAATGTTGTATGGTTGCGAGGCGTGGGCTATGGATAGAGATGTGCGCAGGAGGATGGATGTGCTGGAAATGAGATGTTTGAGGACAATGTGTGGTGTGAGGTGGTTTGATCGAGTAAGTAACGTAAGGGTAAGAGAGATGTGTGGAAATAAAAAGAGCGTGGTTGAGAGAGCAGAAGAGGGTGTTTTGAAATGGTTTGGGCACATGGAGAGAATGAGTGAGGAGAGATTGACCAAGAGGATATATGTGTCGGAGGTGGAGGGAACGAGGAGAAGAGGGAGACCAAATTGGAGGTGGAAAGATGGAGTGAAAAAGATTTTGTGTGATCGGGGCCTGAACATGCAGGAGGGTGAAAGGAGGGCAAGAAATAGAGTGAATTGGAGTCATGTGGTATACAGGGGTTGACGTGCTGTCAGTGGATTGAAGCAAGGCATGTGAAGCGTCTGGGGTAAACCATGGAAAGCTGTGTAGGTATGTATATTTGCGTGTGTGGACGTGTGTATGTACATGTGTATGGGGGGGGGGGGGGGGGTTGGGCCATTTCTTTCGTCTGTTTCCTTGCGCTACCTCGCAGACGCGGGAGACAGCGACAAAGTATAAAAAAAAAAAAAAAAAAAAAAAAAAAAAAATTGTTATCTTATGAACTGGTACACTATGTCTAATGAACTGGAACACTGTATCGTATGAACTGGAACACAATGTCTTATGAACTGGAACACTATATCGTATGAACTGGAACACAATGTCTTATGAACTGGAACACTGTATCGTATGAACTGGAACACAATGTCTTATGAACTGGAACACTGTATCGTATGAACTGGAACACAATGTCTTATGAACTGGAACACTGTATCGTATGAACTGGAACACAATGTCTTATGAACTGGAACACTGTATCGTATGAACTGGAACACAATGTCTTATGAACTGGAACACTATATCGTATGAACTGGAACACAATGTCTTATGAACTGGAACACTGTATCGTATGAACTGGAACACAATGTCTTATGAACTGGAACACTGTATCGTATGAACTGGAAGGCTGTGTCTACGACCAGAATAATTCATCTGCTGAACGGACGTCATATTACTCACAACAGACACTATCCAGTGCAATATTTAATCACAGTTTTACGGATGGCCTTAAAGCCTACGTGCAACACGTTCCATGAACACCCAGAGACGAAGTGAGGAATAATTCATACAGGTGGGAGGCCGGTCGATGTGTTACCCAAACTGCAGAAGAAAGACATTACTGAGGAACACGTGAATGATTTAATGTTCTTTCTGTTCCATGTTCTCTCTTATTGTGAGTAGGCAGGGCATGTGGGCGGGTGGGGAAGACGCGTGGGAGGGTGGGTAAGGCATGTAGGTAGGTGGGTCAGACGCGTGGGATGGCGGGCGAGACATGTAGGCAGGTGGGTAAGACGCGTAGGATGGTGGGCGAGACATGTAGGCAGGTGGGATGGAGGTGAGACACGAGGACAGGAGAGTAAGAAACGCCACCCATGTGAGACACACACACATGTGAAGGTGGATAAAGGCCGGTAAACACCAGATAACACGTCTGACACGCTTACATTTCTCAGCCGCGTGTCTTTGTACCGCTGTTCCCACCGGACACGACCCCCACATTACCAACAAGATGACACGCTTAAGCCTCGAGTTTACCTAGGTATAAACCATGTACTTGTACAGTATGGGGAGGAAGTGCTATTACACTCATGGGGCCATATTTCTTGAACTATCTTTAACCACGACATCGTCTGACCCTAAGGGAAGATAAGCGCGTAGTTAAGATTAAAGAGTCGTGTGAGTTACATGTTTCCAAGTGTTATGGGAAGATGGAGAGAGAGAGAGAGAGAGAGAGAGAGAGAGAGAGAGAGAGAGAGAGAGAGAGAGAGAGAGAGAGAGAGAGAGAGAGAGAGAGAGAGAGAGAGCGTTTGTGGACGGATTGCCAGCATGTGTGTGTGTGTGTGTGTGTGTGTGTGAGAGAGAGAGAGAGAGAGAGAGAGAGAGAGAGAGAGAGAGAGAGCAACCACTAAACACATAATGAGACTTGTTTCCAGAAAAAAATCACCCACATGCATCACAAAACGTACACCATACACCAACCTTCCCTTCTCTTCCATTTCAAAACATCCCTTCCCCTGTCCCACCTCTTCTTCCTCTCTTCTAACCAACCAATTACATACATATATATATATATATATATATATATATATATATATATATATATATATATATATATATATATACAAACGAAGGTAAGAGGAATTATCAGTTCCTTCAGGGAATCTCTGATAATAACTACGACACAAAAGTTTACATCCACGGGAAGTAGAATGCTGTAGGCAAGTCCTACTCTGAAAAGTACGGGTACCGGTTCGATTCCCGATGGTACTGGACTTATAATACACAGGATGTGTGTGTGTGTGTGTGTGTGTGTGTGTGTGTGTGTGTGTGTGGAAGGGTGTCAGGACCTCTTAATATAATAGGTACTGGACTACATTATTTTTTTCACATGTCGAAAGTAACCCTCAGGAAGTGTCCTTTCACCCCCGCCTATCAAAGCGCTTCGCAGCGAAGCTGAAACCTCACAAATCCTGTAATCTGGAGTTGTTTATCATCATCATCATCACTAACGGAACGTCAAAATCGGAGAGCTGTGTGATGGAAGCCCTGTGGACTTCCGTGGTGTAGCGGTCAGCTTTCCTGACCGTGACGCACTCACGGGCCGCCCAAGGTTGAGCGCATAGGTTTCGAACCCCGGCTGCGGCTGTCAGTCCACAGTCGACCCCAGCTGTTTATCCATCCCTAGAGGTTGGTCGATCAAACGGGTACCTGGTTCAGGCAAGGGCATACATATATATATATATATATATATATATATATATATATATATATATATGGAGGAAGTGAAGTGTTTTAGATATCTGGGAGTGGATCTGGGAGCCTTGAAGAATGTGTGGAAGTCGAGAACATTATCTCGGAAAGCAAAAATGGGTATGTTTGAAGGAATAGTGGTTCCAACAATGTTGTATGGTTGCGAGGCGTGGGCTATGGATAGAGTTGTGCGCAGGAGGATGGATGTGTTGGAAATGAGATGTTTGAGGACAATGTGTGGTGTGAGGTGGTTTGATCAAGTAACGTAAGGGTAAGAGAGATGTGTGGAAATAAAAAGAGCGTGGTTGAGAGAGCAGAAGAGGGTGTTTTGAAATGGTTTGGGCACATGGAGAGAATGAGTGAGGAAAGATTGACCAAGAGGATATATGTGTCGGAGGTGGAGGGAACGAGGAGAAGAGGGAGACCAAACTGGAGGTGGAAAGATGGAGTGAAAAAGATTTTGTGTGATCGGGGCCTGAACATGCAGGAGGGTGTAAGGAGGGCAAGGAATAGAGTGAATTGGAGCGATGTGGTATACCGGGGTTGACGTGCTGTCAGTGGATTGAATCAAGGCATGCGAAGCGTCTGGGGTAAACCATGGAAAGCTGTGTAGGTATGTATATTTGCGTGTGTGGACGTATGTATATACATGTGTATGGGGGTGGGTTGAGCCATTTCTTTCGTCTGTTTCCTTGTGCTACCTCGCAAACGCGGGAGACAGCGACAAAAAAAAAAAAAAAAAAAAAAAAAAAAAAAAAAAATATATATATATATATATATATATATATATATATATATATATATATATATATATATATATATAGCGTTAATGGGATGGCCTTAATTAGGGCCTCAGTTGCCCGTGCCGTCAAAGAAAAATAAAACAAAAAAACAAAAATATGTGGACCAGACGTAACCACTGGAGAAATTTGGCAACAGTGGTGTAACATGGCCAAAAGAAAAAAATAACTTTGGTTCTTAACAACAGCAAGTATGAGTGTGTGATCTGATGTGATGTGTGATCTTATTACAGTCCTCAAAAGGGCACTATCGTCAAAGACCGTCAGGTCTTGTGTTAACCCTCCCTCCCATGCTCCCTGCACCATACCATACGGCACTTATCTTTCCATATCCTTCCTTACTACTCTCTTCTCACCCTCCATCCTCCATCATCCCCATCTCCCTCCATCTCATCACCCTTCCCTTAAGCCATATTGAAGTCCCGTCTCCATCAACTTCATATTCAGACACCAATAAAAATATTTCCATAGGCCAATATTTTCTCTACATTTTCCCTTGTTAATAGCACAAGTTGGTGAGGCTTGGCCCGCCCTGATCTAGGGAGGCCTGGCCTACTCTGCCTCAGGGAGGGAGACTGTGCTCACCCTGCCTCACGGTGGATTAGCCCGCCCTGACTCAGGAAGGGTTGGCTCACCCTGCATCAAGAGAGTTGGCATGTCCTATCTCAGGGAGGCTCGGCTCCTTCGTTCATCGCATCATGCCTGACACCATGACAACTGGGCCCATTTGCCACCTATGTGCTCATCCCATGTCGTCATGCGTTACTCGCCCTCGTTCCTGGAGGCATATGGAGAGATAGATAACTGCCTGAACAGCTTCCAAGTTTTGGGCAAGCAGGCTTTGCTCTGTTGAGTACCTTGGGGTCTTCAGGAGGGAGTGGGGGACATGGGTCGTTCCTATATCATCATCCTATTATTGCTGGGTTGAACTGCAGCGCTTTGAAATTTAGTGGCACGGAATGAACGACACTTAGGAGATTAATAGGTAGAATCTGCGTGTTTGCACCGCTGAATCTAACCCCTCCAGGTCTGAATTAAGTGAAGAGGTATGTGTGCAGAGCCGGAAGATGGAGTACCGGAGTGAGGAGGGGAGGGAGAGCTGAGGTACGTAGAATGTGGTCAGAAGAGGAGTAAACTGGGTTACAGGATGAAGAAAAATGATCCGTTAGAGAGATCATGAAGAGGGCGAGCCATGGGACAGATCCATGAGGGGCACCACTGGTGACAGGAGGGAAAAAAGATGTCGTTCCATCGGGCTTCATACCTCCCTTCCGACCTCACATTCCCTTCCTGCCTCATACCTCCCTTCTTACCTAATACCTCTCTTTCTACCTCACATTTTCTCTTCGACGTCAAACCTCCTTTCCGACCTCACTTCTCCCCGTCAGCTTCACACCTTCCCTCACGCCTCATACCCCCCCTCCAACCTCAATAGGAGCAAAAGTGAGCGATGGGATGATCGTTATAAAGGGGAAGTTTGGGTTTCCAGATGAAATAGGCGGGCAAGACTCGGAGCTACATAGCTCAACGCACACTCTAGTAGGACAAGCCGAGGTATGCTACCCGAAGCATACTTCTTGTTTACTTGTAAGCTGGACAGAACCCCTCAGACCTTGTGCGAGGAAGGAATAGATTCAGCGGGAGGAGTTGGAGTAGGGAGGACAAGATGCGGAATCATCCATAGTAATAATAAAGCCGCAAAGAGCGGCTTTATCAATTGGACAGTAAGCTATAAACTGATATGGTCGGCAAAGGGGTAGAAATGCAGAATTACAATCGTTGGAGATGTACTAATTGAGGACCTGAAGAAGGAAACCAAGCTAACTATGTTTCCACCTGTGACAGTTACGTAATAATGCCAAGTAAACTGAGGGTGGGAGTAGCTTCACGAGAAGGAGAAAGTTTCCAAGCCCAGGACACTCTATCCCTGATGCAACAAGCAACAGCAATAGTAATGAAACTATGACTGAGGAGATAGGAATTGATTAGAAGGGACTTAGGACTCCATCCCAGCCGAGACGACCTCCGCTATGCGGTCAGCGCAACTGGAGACATCCCAACCGGTCCTGTTTAAGAAAAGTCAGTCAAGAAGCAGCACAAGAAAGACCACCGAGTCCTCCCACACCATCAAAGTTGACATTATGGGGAAGATGGTAAAGACAGAAATGGACAGAAATGGTCCACTGATAGTCAAAAGATTAAGAGGTAAAAAAAAGAGACACCGAGTATGTTGGCGAAGGAGTTGCCTCCATGTTTCACGGGCTGACCCAAATTTTGTTCATAACAAATTGATCCTCCACCACCTGAGAGTCTCCCCTCCCATACCAGGTCCTGTCACCTCTCAAGTTCCTCGCCCACTCGACACCGTGGCAGCTCTCAAGTTTCCCTCCCAGGCAGTTCTCAAGGACGTCCTCACCTATTAAGAGATCCCCTGTACGGTCACACCCAGCAGGCCGAACTCGCTCTTTACGTAAGTCCTTAGCGAGGGTCTCCGTCTCCCCACCACCGGAGCTCCTTCATAACCTTGGGTTCCTCGGCTGCTTCGACATAACAGGATCCCCCAGCGGCGCCCGCCACTAGCACCTCAGACAACACTTCTGTGTGCCGACCTTCTTGTCTGGTCGCTGGAGATGGGTATTCCAAGGATCACAGATTGGTATCTCTTGAATACAAGGTGCAGCTTTAGGATAATAATATTAACACATACGCACTCGAACACACAAAAAAATTAGTATGGAGGTGTCTAGGAAACTAAAGTATTTAAGTAGTGGACAAGGATAGCCAGTCCTTCCCCTGCAATGGTCACTTCTGAAAAGGAAGAGGAGCTATATCTATGAACAATCACTTCGGTACCGTCTACCACAGGTTCCCTTCACCACGACACCACCAGCCTCTCAGCTTACCTTCACTCCCCAACACCACCCGAGTCATCCTGGAAGTCTGAAGTCACCGGACAGTTATATAGCGTCAAGTTAGAGCCTTCCACTCCACTCACTGACTTCCCTACGAAACTCCACAAGGAGTTCTACCCTGCAACGGCCAAAGCCCACGCAACATCAACAGTGTTTCCCTCCAGCAGTCAATATGAGACCTCAGACACTTTCCACAATATATATATATATATATAAGAGTAAATGTGAATAAGAGCAAGGTTATTAGGTACAGTAGGGGTGAGGGTCAAGTCAACTGGGAGGTGAGTTTGAATGGAGAAAAACTGGAGGAAGTGAAGTGTTTTAGATATCTGGGAGTGGATCTGTCAGCGGATGGAACCATGGAAGCGGAAGTGGATCATAGGGTGGGGGAGGGGGCGAAAATTTTGGGAGCCTTGAAAAATGTGTGGAAGTCGAGAACATTATCTCGGAAAGCAAAAATGGGTATGTTTGAAGGAATAGTGGTTCCAACAATGTTGTATGGTTGCGAGGCGTGGGCTATGGATAGAGATGTGCGCAGGAGGATGGATGTGCTGGAAATGAGATGTTTGAGGAAAATGTGTGGTGTGAGGTGGTTTGATCGAGTAAGTAACGTAAGGGTAAGAGAGATGTGTGGAAATAAAAAGAGCGTGGTTGAGAGAGCAGAAGAGGGTGTTTTGAAATGGTTTGGGCACATGGAGAGAATGAGTGAGGAAAGATTGACCAAGAGGATATATGTGTCGGAGGTGGAGGGAACGAGGAGAAGAGGGAGACCAAATTGGAGGTGGAAAGATGGAGTGAAAAAGATTTTGTGTGATCGGGGCCTGAACATGCAGGAGGGTGAAAGGAGGGCAAGGAATAGAGTGAATTGGAGCGATGTGGTATACCGGGGTTGACGTGCTGTCAGTGGATTGAATCAGGGCATGTGAAGCGTCTGGGGTAAACCATGGAAAGCTGTGTAGGTATGTATATTTGCGTGTGTGGACGTGTGTATGTACATGTGTATGGGGGGGGGGGGGGGGGGGGGGGGGGGGGTTTGGGCCATTTCTTTCGTCTGTTTCCTTGCGCTACCTCGCAAACGCGGGAGACAGCGACAAAGTATAAAATATATATATATATATATATATATATATATATATATATATATATATATATATATATATATATATATATATATATATATATAATTTTTTTTTATTTATACTTTCCAGCTGAGATGGCCGCTGGTTGAGGCATTTCTTGCCAGTGTCATGTCGGTCACAAAAAAAAAGTCATATAATCATAATCAAGACATGAAGCTCGTCACGCAGGCGAGACTTACGTAAGAGAGGATCCACAACAGTCTGACCTGATCCCCCTCCACCAGCATAATGTGCGCACCTATCTGCTCCTGGCGTCACACACCAACGCATTATGCTCTGGTGTCGCATTCCGGCACCAACGAGACCATCCGAGATCGTACACACACACACGCTGTACGATCAGTTCCACCCCGACCACTGGTGAACGTCGTCAGTAACCAGTGGGGCTGCCACCCCACTACTTATATGACACTGTCATCTCACCCACTCTTGTAGTTCCACTGTCTATATCATATATATATTTACTTTCCATATTAGCCAACTGTTGCTGTAGTTAATTCAAAATTAATATCTGTATGAGCCTTCATCCAGAAAGAGAAATATAGACCATCATAATCATTACTCACACCCCGGATGAACAAGGTGAGGGCAGGCAGCCAACACAGTACACCAGGCGTCACACACACACACGTCCTCGGTGGATGATGAGACAAATGTGGAGAACAGTGAGGAAAGTCATGAAGTGTCGGTCGACAAGCAGGCCAGAAATGCCTGGCTTACTGACGACTACCCACACTGGACGACAGCAAGTTATCAGACGTCATACTGACCCACTGTATCTCACCAGTAAGACACCATACTGACACTGTATCTCACGAGTAAGACACCATACTGACCTACAACATCTCACGAGTAAGACACCATACTGACCTACTACATCTCACCAGTAAAACACCATACTGACCCACTATATCTGACTGACCTACAACATCTCACGAGTAAGACACCATACTGACCTACTACATCTCACCAGTAAAACACCATACTGACCCACTATATCTCACCAGTAAGACACCATATTGACCCTCTGTATCTCACCAGTAAGACGCTATCGTAACTCTGCGGTACAGAGGACCCAGACAGGCTTAAGAAGGTGCAGTAGGGGTCAGCAAGGTTAGTACCAGGGATAAGACACATTCAGACGATTGTTTACAGTCTGTGGATCACTCGTGGTGAGAAAGAATACATACAAAATAATTTCCTTTACCTGGTGATCACATGACACGTAGGCCAACTGGGTTTTCTATGACTTGCTTGGCCCCTCTATACGTGTGTGTGTGCGTGTGTGTGTGTGTGTGTGGGGGGAGAGAGAGAGAGAGAGAGAGAGAGAGAGAGAGAGAGAGAGAGAGAGAGAGAGAGAGAGAGAGAGAGAGACAGGCAGGGTAAACTGTCCCATTTGACTGGCTCAAGTAGGGAGAGGCAGCTCGCTCTGTGGTGTGAGAGGAGGGAGGCCAGAAGGGTTTGAAAGTGAGAAGGGAGGAGGGGAGAGGGTGGGAGGGATGGCGGGTGAGAGGGGTGGAGGGCAGGAGGACGTGGTCTATCGTAAGGAGTCATCACATTGCGTCTCTCCTCCTCCACAGACAATGGTCCCGGCCACCCGCCCTCCTTCCAGTATCTAGTTAACCCACATTCTTATAACCGTGTCATTCTCTCTCTCTCTCTCTCTCTCTCTCTCTCTCTCTCTCTCTCTCTCTCTCTCTCTCTCTCTCTCTCCTCTCAAAACAATACCAATTACATAAAGGTTTTATGGCTTCTTTTTTTTTTCTTCATTGCGGTGATGAAAGAGTTCCTGTAACCCGGCTGGGTGGGTGGGTTCAGCAGAACAATAGGACAAGACACAAGGACGCTGGAATATATGACATACTTTCTTTCTGACAATATTGAGGTCTCGACCACTGTGCGTACCACATCTAGGTTTCGATAGGTCGGTCATGTGCCCCAGGGAAAGCCCTTCCAGGGTGGTCATGTTCCCCAGAAGAAGCCCTTGTAGGGGTGGCCACATACCCTTAGGAATGCCCTTCCAGGTTGGTCATGCTCCCCTGGGGAAGCCCTTGAAGGGGTGGCCACATACCCTTAGGAATGCCCTGGCAGGGTGGTCATGTTCCCTTGGAGAAGCCCTGGCAGGAGTGGCCACATACCCTTAGGAATGCCCTGGCAGGGTGGTCATGTTCCCTTGGGGAAGCCCTGGCAGGAGTGGCCATGCTCCCCCCAAGGAGTGTGGGTCACACACTGCCACATCCGGGACGGTTCCTCAGTGCCGTGTCTGCCTTGTATTTTCATGAGTAGTGTTCCTGTGATGACGTCTTCAGATGCTGTGTACACTACTGCAGGGGAACGACTCGTAATCAGATGAGAGAGAAACTGGTTGGATAAATTCGCAAAGAATTTCTTTGTGAAGAATGCGTGGCGTCACCACACATGATGTATACCTCCTGGTGTAAACACAGAAGTGCAGGTTCCTCCCTGGTGCTGATACCGACACTGTAGCGGACGAATGGAACATGTTGCCAAGTGAGGACATAAACACTTACTTGTTGGGTAGTTTTAAACCTAAGTTAGATACGTAAATGACGACTGGTACCTGCGTGTAACCATGAGCCTCTCAAGGGGCATTAGCCCACCTACTGTGTCCTCTGTTAACCCCTACACCTGCGGCTACTGTGGCATACCCTGCCTTACTGTGATCTTGGAGGACATCTTGCCTCTTCTACTCAGACTTCGACTGACCTGTATTGCTGTTCGTCTTACCAGTCCCATCGTTTCAGGTGGCGCACGTACCCTCCACGATCTGGCTGGCGAGGTGCACTTTGTAGATACGTGTCCACTGAGTGCTGGAAGCTCTTCACCTGGCGATCCATAATGTTCCATGGTGCATGTTCACAGAGGAGTACAGTTTCAGGTCCCGGGGAGTCCAAAATATTTTCTTATAGCATCGTATGACATCTGTGGTGGCCGCCTTTCAAAAAAAAACTCTTCCATGCCTATTATGCCAGTAAGGAAGTGATCTTTCAGGTTAGACTGAGGGCTGTGCCTTGCACGATTCCTACGTGGATAGATTTTGATCTCTCTCTCTCTCTCTCTCTCTCTCTCTCTCTCTCTCTCTCTCTCTCTCTCTCTCTCTCTCTCTCTCTCTCCCTCGTCTACGCACCTGACAACAGTCTGAGCGGATTCAATCGTTGCGACAGTCATTACGGCCCGGTAAATGACACCTGCACACCACCTTCCCAGCCCACCATTACTCTCGTAGTGACACATGTGGCAGTATTACAGTCCGGAATGTGTAAGAGCTTCTCAGCGTCATAACAGTATCGCTCCTCCTCGTGTTAAAGATTCTAAAAGTCTCACCGGCCAAGCGTTGCTCTCAACAACATCACTGTTCCTCACGTCAGGCCAGCGTATAGTCGAGAACGGCACAGGAATCACGGAATTTTTTGTGTGTTGGTTTTTGGGATTTGAAAACTTTATGAACTGTTTGCACTTGATGAGGCGTGTTATCCCCGCGAAACATGAATGTACAGAAAAATTTAATGTTAAACAAAATCATCAGAACTGCGACTCAAGTGCGATTTCACCTTCATATATACATACATCCACATAACTTTTTATCAATGATTTTCAACCTCTTTCTGTCACTGAAAGGTATTGTGCCTCAAAGTCCTTTATTTTGCGATTTGTGATTATTGTTAATACTGGTTCATACTAAGAGTACAGGACTGTTACTGAACGGGAATACATATTTTCACGAGTCTATGCGTGTCTCTATCTAGTTCACCAGCACCAGACTTTGAGTGTAGGGACTCCAGACTCTGGCGGGGAAGGTTTTTTTCTTTTAAGTTCTCATTCGCTGGCCTTCAAGACCATATTCAGACCACCAAAGACCGCGTTTCAGAAAGCCTTTTAGAATATGCACAGTGCACTGTACTCAATCAAAATACAGGCGACCCGACAGCATCAAACCATAATGAAGGTACGCCAGGATCAAAGGCAGGATGCAAGGGTACCAGAACCTGGCCTTTTTAAGGTCAGCAGAGACCACGTCGACCTTTAGAGCCGTTAGAAAGCCAACCAAGGCCATCTCTCACAACTTTTGTGGTATTTATGGAACTAAACATCGTGCACCAAAATTAATTTTACATAAAAACCAAATTCTAACTTTGTTCTAAGCCATATGTCCCCGCGCGGCACTGGGCGAGTGTTCTCGCTATTGAATTCTATACAAAAAAAAAAAAAACCATGAAAACTCTCAGATTCTGCCGTAATGTTGCTGTATTGTGATGATTTACGAGTTCCTGCTGACGATCACTGCCTTAAATAATATTACATATCATGACAGAGACAGACGTGTCTTATTGTCATTACAGCGCGCGTTTCAAACTGACGTTATAGTTATGAAATGTGTTAAGATAATATGCATTCCCGGTAGAGATGTAGTCGGTGGCAAACACAGGGCGATGATAATTTGTAGGATAAGTCCAGGTTTGGAGGTGATGTTGGAGGGGAGGGAGGGAGGGAGGGAGGTGGTAATACTCAATGTCAAGTTAGAGAGCTAAGTAGTGTGTCGCCTATATCGCCACCCGCGCGACGCAAGGACACTGGTTCGATCCAAGAGATCGAGGAGTGTCGGGGCTGAGGGTTCGTCAGCCAGGATTCATAGATAATGTATCCAGACGAGCTACAGGCTCTCAAGAGACGCACACGACATGCACAAACACGACTGGAACCTTCAATGAAGTGTTAGGTTAGCGTACGTCTCTCACAGCGACCACGAAGCGACGGCAACGATGCAGCAGATGGGGTCGAGCAAACATGTGGGGCGAACCCTCAAGATAGTCCAGCCCGGGGCCACACTGCCAACCTGGCCGTCAAAGATGACCCACCCTGTGGCCACACTGGTAGCCTTGCCATCAAGATGATCTACCCAGCACCACTACGCTGACCAAGCCAGCCATGATGATGATCCACACGCACGCCACACCGCTAACCTAAGCGTAAACATAACCCACCCTCGGGCAACACCGCTAGCTTGGCAGTCAAGATGACTAGCCCCCCCGGCCACAGGACCAGCTTGGTGCCTTGAAAGTTCATGACGACAGGTTTAGCGGCAGCTTAATATGCTAGGTGAACATGACAGCTTTACTGTATCTCCCAGGAAATGTGAGTATCTCAGCACGGATATGGCCGGTGTAACACACGCTGCCCAGGACACGAGAGACCAACTTTGTGGCCTTGTGGGACGGGTGTATGTGGCCGTATTACTGTGGGAGAGTACGCACTAGACGGGAAGAGAAGTATGTGGCCATGTTACTGTGGCAATAAAGTAATGAGGAGGATGTAGAGAAGGTTATTTTGTGGAAATGGTAATGGAAGGTGGAGAGAGCTATTGTGTGGAAGTGGTAAGGTGGAGTGTGAGGGCTGTTGTGTGAAGGTGGTAAGGTGGAGGGTGCAGGGTGGCTGGTGTGTGGAAGTAGTAATGAGGAGGGTGAGGAGGGTTAGTATGTGGAGGTGGTAAGGTCGAGGGTGTGGAGGGCTGCCGTGTGGAGTTGCTCGTGTGGAGGACTGCTGTGTGGAGTTGGTCGTGTGGAGAGCTGCTGTGTGGAGTTGGTCGTGTGGAGGGCTGCTGTGTGGAGTTGGTCGTGTGGAGGGCTGCTGTGTGGAGTTGGTCGTGTGGAGGGCTTTTGTGGTAAAGAGAAGGTCATCTCCCAAATGACCGTCTCTTTGAGGACCAGTCTCCCAGAAGACGGAAGTGGCATATTGCGGTCTTTGACCCGGTCATCAAGTTGATGTGATCCACTCATTATGTTGACATGACCCAGAAGGAAACTCATCCCTGACATGATCCGGTCATCAAGTTGATGTTAGGCAACTGTCACATTGATGTGACCCATTGTTTAAGTTGATATGACTAAGGATAACACTTAACCCTCTGGACAGGGTAACATGACCAGTCATCAGGGTCACATGACCCACTCAACAAGATGACATGACCCAGTCATGAGGGCGACATAGCCCACTCATCAAGGCGACATGACCTACTGAAGAACATAAAACCAATCATTAAGGTGAATCAAATCACTCAACTTTATCGACATGAGATGCATACTATTCACTAGTGTGACGTGAGGCACCTGTCTGGGTGATGAGTGAATGATATTCATTTACATCCTTCATGAGGTGCGTCCGTGAATGGCAGCTGTCCCGGAGTGTAGTTCCCCAGCTGTGGAAATGACTTGTCACTGTCTCTGAGCCAAGTGTCAGTCACTGATCACCGTCCCTCACCACGGCATCATGCAGGTGTGTACACGACGTCAGTGAACAATCACTGTTCCCCGCGCAGTTATCAGGAGTCACTGAACGATGGCTGTCCCAAAGTGTAGTTAACATAAACTCGTTGGATGAGCTCTGATCCACCTCTCTCTCTCTCTCTCTCTCTCTCTCTCTCTCTCTCTCTCTCTCTCTCTCTCTCTCTCTCCACACACTCGTTGGATGAGCTCTGATCCACCTCTCTCTCCACACACTCGTTGGATGAGCTCTGATCCACCTCTCTCTCTCCACACACTCGTTGGATGAGCTCTGATCCACCTCTCTCTCTCTCTTCACACACTCGTTGGATGAGCTCTGATCCACCCTTCTCTCTCTCTCCACACACTTGTTGGATGAGCTCTGATCCACCTCTCTCTCTCTCTCTCTCTCTCTCTCTCTCTCTCTCTCTCTCTCTCTCTCTCTCTCTCTCTCTCCACACTACAACACATATCGAGCCACAGTTCCCAAGATACCAAACTCGCCTGATGAAGCCATGGCAGTATACAGGAGTACACAGAGACATTAGAGAAATGCATAACGACGTAGGGCGTCACATGGCAGGAGGTGGAGCGGGACAAGCAACGCACAGGACCAACCATAGTCGGGGTCTAAATGACTTCGATGTTACACAGAAGGGGAACCGATCCCGCGTTCTCATGAAATACACGTGTGTGCTAACCCAGGCGACAGCAATACCTTGAAGTGTCATGTGTGTCTTACTGATGAAAGTGGAATCATACGTTCAACAATTACATGAACGATCCTTAAAGGGAGTAAGCTGTCTCCTCACCCAAGAGACACGTGAGTATCTTACCGTCACAGATGTAACTCATGAGCTGTTTTATGTACCTGGCCAGACACTGGTGTGCCTGTGTGTCACCTGGGAAAGAGCTTCCACATGGCCCATTTCCTGCAGGCAGGGACATCAGGCTGGGCGAGACAATACCATTTGCCTCATGCAAAACAATGTTGGTAGCGAGGCCAGACGCGGCTGGTTCTCCCTCACGTGTTTCCTGCGTTTATATCCTAACAACACACAAACAACACACCTGCTCTCCACAATACAGAAGACGCAGCTTTCCCACTTACTATGAATATTACTTTTGATGCATAATGTATCATGTCTTATCACTCGTATCATGCAACAGACGTCAACGAACCGACATCATTACCCTTCCCATTACAGCCATGACACAATACCCTCTCCATCGCAAGCACATCATACCTTCTCCATCACAACCATGACATCATACCCACCCCATCACAACCATGAATCACACCCTCTTCATCACAACCAGGACACTACACCTCCCACAGAACCAGGACACATACCCTTTCCATCACAACCATGTCATCACACCCTCTCCATCACAACTAGGACATCACACCCTCTTCATCACAACCAAGACACAACACCTCCCACAGAACCAGGACACATACCCTTTCCATCACAACCATGACATCATACCCTCTCCATCACAACTAGGACATCATACCCCCCTCCATCACAACTAGGACATCACACCATCAAAACCAGGACACTACACCTCCCACAGAACCAGGACATATACCCTTTCCATCACAACCATGACATCACACCCTCTTCATCACAACCAGGAGGACACTACACCTTCTCCCACAGAACTAGGACACATACCCTTTCCATCACAACCACGACACTATGCACTTCCTTTACCACCAAGTCTTGTACAAACCACACTATACCATGTACCATCACAGTTTATTGTACCTCCCTCTCACACACCACACTGCACCATACCCTCACCATCATTACCATGTAAACCGTCCTGTTAATGTTAGCCAGGCTACACACTTCAATAGTGTGAGCCAGCACTGGGTGTGAGGATGTAAGGGAGAGAGCAGTGGGTTTGAGGATGGGGAGGAAGGAGCACTAGGGGGTGAGGCTGGGGAGGAGAGAGCACTGGGCGTGAGGATGGGGATGAGAGAGCACTAGGAGGTGAGGATGGGGAGAGAGAGCACTAGGGTGTGAGGATGGGGAGGAGAGAGCACTAGGGTGTGAGGATGGGGAGGAGAGAACACTAGGGTGTGAGGATGGGGATGAGAGAGCACTAGGGGGTGAGGATGGGGATGAGAGAGCACTAGGGGGTGAGGATAGGGAAGGAGGGAGCACTCGGGGGTGAGGATGGGGAGAAGAAAGCTCTGAGAGGTGAGGGTGGGGATAAAGGGATACTTTGAGTAAGCATGATGAGGAGGATAGAACACTGGGTGTTAGGAAAGGGAGAGATGGGGAGGAAATGTAGGGAGCGGTTGTGGTGGGGAGAGAGAGATAGGGGGTAAGAGAGAAAAGTACAGGGAGGCTGGTAATGTCGCGCCAGTCTTCATAAAACAAGACAGACCATGGGACTACCGTCATGTCAGCCCTGTCCCAGATCCCCGACGCCTCTCCTGCCTTGCATGTTTAACCTAACATGACCTGACAGGGTCCAGTCTGACCCCTCACTCCAGTGGTGCTTCTACTTCTGCTAATAATTATCATAGCATTATCAATATTATTATCATTATCATTAGTAGTAGAAGTAACAGGAGTAGAGATTATAGTGATAGCAATAATCATTATGGCAGTGGTAGAAGTGGCGATAGTGGTAGTGGGTGTTAATCACACTAGCCTTCCCGAGTACAGCAACATGTATCCATCCATGACCTTACGTGTAAACATGAGACACGACTTCCCGCATCTCTGGCGGTAACATGACAAATCTGAGGACCTTATGAACACAAGTTTGCACTCTACCAGGTATCAGATGTCTGGCTGTTACCTGCTACTGATCTACAGCTTCCTGTTGTACTTGGATGGTTAGCTGTTGAGCACGGTGGTGGCACGGGGCGCCAACAGCAACCATAGCACCAGATCCACACCATCAAACGCGACTCATCGCTCTCCTCCATATGGGTACTCCGCCCTCTCTCTCAATGTCAACACATCTCATTTCGTACTCACTTGTCTAGAGTTACAACCCCCTAGTATTTTTCCTCCGCCACTTCCTGGTACTCAGGTAATTAACTATTTGTCGTTTTATACGTGGAGGAGGTTTATTGTTTTATTAAAGCTATATCAGCTAAGGTGCCACTGCGCATGCCTGCGAATGCCTAGAGGGGGCGAGTCCAGCACTACGCATGCGTCAGGAAGGGATCCAAAGGCGATTATGTCTCGATTTCTTTTTCTGTATCATTTAATTACGTCCGGTTAGAGGCGGCAGACGGCCAGGGTGCGGCCTGTAGGGGCGGCAGACGGCCAGGGTGCGGCCTGTAGTGTCGGCAGACGGCCAGGGTGCGGCCTGTAGCGGCGGCAGACAGCCAGGGTGCGGCCTGTAGCGGCGGAAGACGAACAGTCTGCCTGCCTCAAGTTTTCCAATTAAAGGTCGTCCGTGATTGCAAGACTCGTCGATGACCTGGATTTGAGATTTCAAGAAAACTTTCGCCTGGAGTATGAAGAAAAAGGAAAAATAAAATAACAAAATATCGAATTTTAGATGTTAGAAATGCTGCATCATTTATAATCTTAGAAACCTAAATCGCCATTCTATTTCTTGCGGAGGTCAGTCAACAGTAATGACGAATGGTGTGTACTAAGGACAGAGACGTATCAACGCCCACGGATGACTTACTCCTTCAGGTGATTCCTCACTCATGGTAAACAGATGCAGGGAGTTCGAAGGGGCTATCTTTCCCCCCTGGATACGAACACATTGATTCCGACAGCGCAGCGCCCTTGAGAGCCAAGGGCATCACACACCTATCATTGTTCGGTACCATAGGCTACAAATGTCGCTTATTCTTCTAAGGAGTCGTGACAGGACACCACAGGAGGTGCCGGAGACGAATGGCTGCACCAGCAACGTGCCAATCCTCCTGGTGTCCGGGTCTGGTGAGGTTCCCTGTGTCGAGCCACAGCCTCCACTCCTGGTGGTGCCCTTCCGTCACTTTCTCATCTTTGCCGCCATACTCTCCCCCTGGAACTCGAAGACTCTGGCTTCCTGGAAGCTGCTTCCAGATGATGGAACAATCGCCTTCCAGTCATAAACTTTCGCTCGGGATCTCCAGACACCAACAACATCGAACCGATGTCCTATTCGAGTCTTCCATTCAGACACATCCAGGCCATACAGCCTACTCTCAGCACTCACTTCTCAAATCCAGCCTGCCGGCCACTCATGACGCGATCCAGAGCAGCCCGTGGCGCGGCCGGCCGGAGCCAGACGGTGGGCACCAGGCGGGGGAACCATCACTCCAGAAATGAGATCCACCTCACAGCTTTTTGTACCACAACGGCTTTAATATATGTTGTTGGAGGTGGACTTGCCCGCGTCTGTCGGCACCAGGGTTGCCTTCTAACGGATTCTCGTCAAGGGATAATGGTGAACTCATTATGAGGGCCTGGCCTCAGATGGGCCCATGGTGATCCTCCTTCGTGTGACTCCCTCTCCGTGCCGGGAGTGAGGACCTTGCGTGGCAGCTTCATGACTTAGTTGCGGTAGCCGCTTCTCAAGCCCCACCTCTGGAATCGAACCATGTGTCCCCGTTCTCCGGTAGAGCTGCTGAAGGCGAGTACCACACAACAGAAAGCTGATAAGGCAAAAGCTTGAAAGAAGCAACAGCGCCCCGGTGCGAAGACCCCCAGACACCTAAAATATTGCCGACCCAACTGCAGCCAGAGTAAACAAGTCTGGCACGGGACCATGATACAGCCGCACCCAACCCACACAACCACGTGACCTGGCTGCACATGAGAACTTCCAGACAATAAATTTTTGTCCGTGAACTCATGTGGACACAAGACACTTCATGTGGACGAATTATACTTTATGTGGACACAAGACACTTCATGTGGACACAACATACTTCATGTGGACACAAGATACTTCATGTGGACACAACATACTTCATGTGGACACAACATACTTCATGTGGACACAAGACACTTCATGTGGACACAAGACAATGTGGACGCAAGACAGTTCATGTGGACACAAGACACCGCATGTGGACACAACACAGTGCTTTAAGCAACTCAAGAAATAACAGCTTTTGTCTTCTTTGGTCCTTCATCAGTAGGGGTTCGAACTTTGACTATTATCATTTTTCACGTCTGCCATCAAATACGAGTCATAGGATACATTACAATCTTTCTTTTGCTCAATTTTGGAAGCTGGTGCCTTGTTTTTTCCCCTTATTTCTAATTAGTAAGGGGCAGTATCGTGACAACTGTCACTTCTACTTTCCCATAAGAGAACGTTCGTACAGTCCAACTTTATCTTCAGTGAACTTCGGTTACTTTTGGCTATTTTTCGCGAAGCAGTAGGAGCCAGGACCCCCAGCAAAGATCTTGACGTGTATTGTAAAACAAAATGTTTTATACAGATCGTCTTAAAGTTTCAGACTAAATGATCCACGAAACTAAAGTTAAGAGAAGGTCACCGACCCAACACATAAGACCATCCCGCTGCCAAAACACACAACATTTTTGCCACTGTGTAAAATAGCGGCAGATTCTAACCCAAACAACAACAGAAGGATGAAGGACCTAGAACTAATCAGCCACTAAAATTAGTGTAGGCTCAGGTGATATGTCCATTAACGATATAGGAATCATATAAACCTTACAACCAAGAGACAGTGACGGTCATCACTCCACACAAACACTCGAGCGCGGCTGACCCCAGCCGAACCCACCACGACAAATGGCGGACCCGACCTGCCAAGCTCACGACGCGCGCTTCGTACGGGGCCAGACGAGGACACGGCTGCCGTCGTGTTCTCCTGACACACACACACACACACACACACACACACACACACACACACATATGCATTTAGTTTTAGATACACTGATTCACTCACACTCACATCAGCTCTACCTCATTCACTCATTTTTACTATCTTACATTCACTCAGTCATTAACTCACACGCACACACACACACAACATCACTCGCTCTCTCCCTAGGACGACATTATGTGTTATGGTGCACTTTGAAGACATATGGAGATCACATATCAACTCTGTGAATACCTGACCACTTCCTAATTCTCTGAAGTAAAATGTCACTGTGATCTTGAGGGTGATGCGAAGTTCCTTCATACACCTTCCTCAGCCATCACCCAACCTACACCTTCCTGGAAGCGTCCAGGAACCTCTTTCACCCCATCCAGCGTCATGTACAACAGGCCCCCAGGTCTGCTCTGGGCGATACACCGTCTTAATACTACTGCTTCGAGTCTCACTGCCACTGTCAACGACTAACATCATGTCCGCCCAGTCTTCACGAGTATTTCACCTAATTCTTTACGTTAATGAATCTTACATTTTCCCTGATCTTAAATGTAAAGCTACAAATTACTCCCAGATGCTGCTATTCTCTCCTCAAAACACTAAACTGCCATTGCAAAACAATATCCCTTAATATCCGGAACTAACAGCTATACGGACCTAAAGTGACCGGATACCTTCTTTTCTTCCGAACGTGTGATCCTTAACCGGATACCTTCTTTTCTTCCGAACGTGTGATCCTTAACCGGATACCTTCTTTTCTTCCGAACGTGTGATCCCTAACAAGTTTTAAGGGAAAGGTTAGATAGTCCGACACGAATTTAGACTGTTTCTGCTCCGGCCGGTCATGTCAATGTAAAGCTGGTAGCTCTACCTTGCTCCTCATTCAGTAGTTTGGTTCTTTGCCCAGGAAGAACACCAGACTTACTCGTCTTGATTACTGGCAACGTGATATTTCTGGTTTATTTTGTATCTTTCCAGAAGCTTATCATGGAGACCAAGTACGTTGCCTCTGGCCAACATAATGGAGGCTGAGTTCGGAGGTTTACAGGCCAACATAATGGAGGGCTGAGCGGACTGATCCAGAGGCCAACATAATGGAGGCTGAGCTGACTGGTCCAGAGGCCAACATAATAGAGGGCTGAGCTGGCTGGTTCAGAGGCCAACATAATGGAGGCTGAGCTGGCTGGTCCAGAGGCCAAGATAATGGAGACTGAGCTGGCTGGTTTAGAGACCAACATAATGGAGGCTGAGCTGGCTGGTCCAAAGGCAAACATAATGGAGGCTGAGCTGACTGGTCCAGAGGCCAACATAACGGAAGCTGAGCTGGCTGGCTCAGAGGCCAAACTCATTCAGTAATTGCGACAGTTAACTATGAGGCTCCGGTGCTGTGCTCCAAGTCTTCAACTTTTTTCCAAGTATATAATCAAGCTAAAGAGTTCCTTGCTCCTAAGGAATACAAGTCCAATGTTGTCTAATCATGATTCACAGCTAATATCTTTCATGCCTCTAACGAGAGAGACAATCAGGTAAGATGTAAGAGATCAAGAGGCAAAAGAATATTACACACAGATCAGACTAGTGGAGGGTAACACCAACTAACTCACCAACATTTTCTATCCCTCTCTCTCTCTCTCTCTCTCTCTCTCTCTCTCTCTCTCTCTCTCTCTCTCTCTCTCTCTCTCTCTCTCTCTCTCTCACCAAGAAAAGTGCTTTACAAGAAAGAGGGGAAAAAGCCTCCTAAGTACTACCTAACAAGTTCCTAGTTTATCATTTTCTATAATCATGGTCTATCCTGGTCATCTGCCGAATGACTGACAACATATCTTTTTATTTCATACTTGATCGCCGTTTTCCGCGTTAGCTAGGTAGCGCCAGAAATAGGCTAGAAAGGCCACATTCGCTCATACCCATTCTCTAGCTGTCATGTTCCTATATATATATATATATATATATATATATATATATATATATATATATATATATATATATATATATATATCTATATATATATATATATATATATATCTATATCTATATATATATATATATATATATATATATATATATATATATATGACGTGTAAGATATGACAAGCTGAGCTGTTACTAGTGTTCAAAATCGTAACGCTCCCTCTTTCCTGCCACACCCCTGGTCAGGGTTAATCTGCCTCAGCTAATGGTCACAAGATGCCTCGCATGTCAGTCCATAACTCCAGATTCTTTACTTGTTAAATAAACTTCTTGATACGATGTTTTGAAACCGGTTCAGTGCACTGATTTATTCGTTTTCTGTTGATGATAAATAAGACAACGAAGGTAATGACAGTCGTGGTATGTCTTCTTTAATCGGTCCACCGATAAACCTGTTAATACTCGAGCTGTCTTTGATCCCAACAGGAGGATCTCATACCCAAGCCTGGAGTCTTTGATCTTCCCTTTAAGATGTTTATGGGCTCAGGAGATAAGCATGATCTACTTCGAGTAAAAAATATGATATCGTTTAAGATCTCTGGGGGGATTTACCTCTCAGTGCCTAACAGGAAGTAAATCAAAGATGGTTGGTGTGTCTTCCTCAGAACTTATGATCAATAAACCTATTTTGATTGATCATTTTCTTTGTTGGTGGGAACGCGACCTCCCCCAACCGACGATACCCAAGTCAAAATCGAACATATGATTATTTACAGTGTTCATCTGAGTAACGGGGCACTGCAAGCACGTTTCTTTTCTCCCCTCTGCCAGATTTACACGACTGTAGAAGACAAGTCTCTCAGCTGGAAGACACAAGGTTCAACCCAGAGAGACCCTGGAGTTGTGAGCCTGATCTTGGACTCCCACTGTAAGGTCTCTGTTAGCCTCCTGAGGGCGAGGCCGAGACGTCCTCACTGCCGGGGGACACGGCGAGGAGTACCGCGACATGTTCTCACTCAACCAGCCGTTGATGATGGTAAACCTGTTTTGTCCAGATGAAACGTACACTCATCGTTGTAATATGACGCTTTAACCTCTCCAGCACGACGGCAAGACCCCTGAATGTTATGATGATGGGTTGTAACGTCGTGCGTACTAGCTTTCGTCGTGCGCGAGAGTTTAAGGAAGATGCGTTCCCTTTGAAGAATAAACTCTTCTGAAATAATAAACTGCTCTAGACTGAACGCGTCACTTATCTTCATAGTTGAATCGTAAGGCTTTTCTGACAAATTTAGAAATGCTAGTAACATTGTTATATCCAATGTTTACTGTAGCACACTGATCATGTGATAAGGTTGTGTGTTGTGTGTGAACTATGAGGTTGTGTGTGTCCCTGATCCACACCATGTACGTGCGAACGACAGTAAACAAACAAAGATGATGATATGATGCAGACTCGATCTAGTATGACTACGTCCGATGACGTTATGCAATTCTGACTGAAATTTAATTAAAAGGTCAATCATTTCCGACGCCCAAATTTATGGCCGTTTGATCAAGAGGAGGTGAGACATGAACGTGCATCTGAGGAAAAATATATCGTCGTTTCACTTCCTGTGAGTCGTCGTGTTCATGGACCTCAGGTGGGGTTATCCACACCAACGACCACCAACCAGTCCTTGAGTGACAGAGTCCTCACTACACTCGACCCCCCCACGACCAGATTACATTTTAGTGACTACCGTCTCCATAAGTAATGGTCACACAGATCTGAAAGTCCTGTGGTGGATGTTTCTGTCTCAACCAAAGCGCATGGAAAACAAATTTCATCTCGGTGGGAGACTGACAGAGTCTTATGACAAATGACGTGGTATGGAGCCGACTGGGGGACGTACGACGGTGTACCATCAGTCTTGTCGGATCCATTGTTGTGCTCAAACATACGGGAACTGTAGCATAACACTGTTGTCTACTGTCAGGCTGGACTGTTCGTGTATCCATGGACCGCGAGGTGACGACTTTCCCCAGAATGCCTACAAAGAGCAGGTCTCATCTTTGAGCATCTGATGATAGACAGGTTAGACTCTACTGATTCACTAGACTGAAAAGAATTATTCGATATATTTATATCATGACTACCAAAAGATGATAGACGAACTTCCTGGGAAGATGCTTGTATAGGATGACACTGTCATCCTTAAGATATCTACCTGGGAGGTAACATGTCGGATGAAGACACTATACACCCAGTAAACACCAGATGAGGGAGGTACACGCCTTGTGAACCCCAGCTGAGGAGGACACACGCCTTATGAACATCAGTTATGGAAGGTGCACACCTTATGAACACCAGCTGAGGAGAGGGAAAAAGTCCTGTAAACAGCAGCTGAGGAAGAACGGTTCTTCACGCAGCAAACGTCGCCACAGTGGGGGAAAACATCAGACAGATATACTTTTAAGAGCCTTCACCACCTGCAGCCGTCGTACACGAAGTAAGTCAAGAGATATTCAACGATGTCACAGTATTGATCTTGATGTCCAATACTGACCGTAGGTGGCGATCTTGTGGCGATAGTGCGACGTCTGAAGCAGTAACAGTCTCGAACATGCATCCACTGCCAGACTCGTGACTACTGACAGACTTCTATCCAATGGCAGACTTGTATCTACGACCAGACTTGTATCTATGGCCAGACTTGTATCTACGGCCAGACTTGTATCTACGGCCAGACTTGTATCTATGGCCAGACTTGTATCTACGGCCAGACTTGTATCTACGGCCAGACTTGTATCTACGGCCAGACTTGTATCTACGGCCAGACTCGTATCTTCTACCAGACTTGTATTCACCAGAAGACTTGTATCTTGTATCCGCTGGTAAACTTCAGTGGTGAGCTACAAGCTCAGGCCAACAACACGCTCTCCATGCCAAGGTTATCTGGCACGATCCCAAGGAAGAGGACAGTAATGAAATTCGCCGTGTCTCCTACGTTACAAAATAATTTGCATTCTAAAGGTAATCTGTTCCATCTGGGCTGCATAGATTATCCACTGACCTTACTCTATGGCTTACAAGTAATGCGTTACTCCTCCATCATTATGGCCGAATGAAGAAAGTTGGCTATGCACTAACTGGGTTACAAAGCCAATGATATATATATAGCTAAACTTATCTACTGTTTAGTGTTACTGGACTCCACCTGTACGAGGTTACAACACGAGTGAAAAGACACCTTCGGTGAGGCTGTGTTCCGGGGGCATGCTGTCTCTACATAGAATTTCTCACTCCAAAGGAGTCCATTAATTGCCTGGTGCTGGAATGAACGCAGCCTTGGGCTACTGGATGGAACCTCTGGAAGGGAGGTCCTGGGCCAATTAAGATATATACATAAATGAATAAAGAAATATATATCTTTTTTCATATTCATTCTCCACTTCTCACGTTAGCGAGGTAGCGTTCCAGATCAGATGACTGAGCCTTGGAGGGAAAACTCCTCACTTGGCCCCCTTCTCTATTCCTTCTTTTGGAAAAGTAAAAGCGGAGGAGATGATTTCCATCCCTCCGCTCCCTCCCCTTTTAGTCACCTTTTACGACAAGCAAGGAATACGTAGGTAGAATTCTTTCTTCCCTATCTCTAGTATATATATATATATATATATATATATATATATATATATATATATATATATATATATATGTATATATATATATATCTTACGTATGAAAGTGGCATTTATCGATGCTACTGAGAGCTGGGACGGTATTCCTACATCAGCAGCAGATATCAAAGTCATGAATTCCCCGACAGCAGTTGTGGGGAAGAGTTACCATGTGTTACGACCTGTGACAACCTAGATTGACCAGCCCTCAACATGTGGACCAGCCCTTAACACGCAGACCAGCCCTCAACACGTAGACCCGCCCCAAACACGCAGACCAGCCCTCAACACGCAGACCAGCCCTTAACACATAGAACCAGCCCTCACCACGCAGGACGAGCCCTTAACATACTGACCAGCCCTCAACACGTAGACCAACCCCTTAACATATTGACCAGCCCTCACCACGCAGGACCAGCCCTTAACACGAAGTTAAGGGAAAACGTGGGGTTAAATAGGTCAGAGCGATCAACGTTACCCAGCACCCGACCCGAGGCTCCGCCTCCCCCAATCCCAACCCATAACTGGTCCCCAGTCGACCATTCGATACGCTTACACAGACCACTGGCATCGACCGATGGAAACAGTCGCTTGATAGGGTGATGGGATTTGCCAGGCGTCGCTACATACCGGCATCGCGCGGGACGGCGCTGCCAACTGATTACGCACAAGAACATTATTTCTTTTTTCTTTTGTAAATCATAAAGAGCATTCGCTTCCACGCCCGGTCAAGATCTAGACCGGTTTCATCCGGCGCGCCTGTTCCCTCTAGTAAGACTAGTGTTAGGGAAGTACACTTTGCCAGTTAGCCTCGATCTTAAACCTATATCAACGTAACTCAACTGGGAGCATAGCGCTTCTCGGCCTCTCCCCTGGACTCGACTTCACCCGTGTCAACAAACGTTTCACGGTGACCAGCCACCTCGAAAATAATAACCCGTCCAACAACTGCACCAGGGATCACATATTGTCTCACTTTTATTTACGTTAGCTGAGATGGCACGGGTAGCCGAGACCCTGATCAAGGCCATCCCCCTAACGACATATATATATATATATTCTAGCTTGAGACAAGTATCCATTTTATCGACCAACCCCTTTGGGGTGGA